>NC_140209.1:60210242-60405242 GCF_951802725.1 Rutilus rutilus
AGATGAAGACACGATGAAGAATTTAAACCCGGGAAAAAAACTAAAATTTAACCATTTTCCCCCTACTATTAAATCTAACAGATGCTAACATTGTCTTCAATGGTGTTCAACACACATACCTCTGTTAAAATCTCAGAAAATTTGGTTTAGGGTTTCATGACCCTTTAAGACCTGATGGACAGATCTGATATGACACCATATATTTCCCCAACTGTTTACTTTCACCTAAGACATAACCGACTGTCTTTACATTAATATGAGTACTTGATCATGTAGAGGCACAATAAGACGAGTGTGCGTCTTATTGTGCTTGAAGAATTTAACATTGCTTGAACGTTTAAACTGCCTAGACTTAAAAATACATGCAAATATAGATTTTTTGTAACGATGCAGTACTGACACAATCGGGCCAGTGAGATTTCCATCTACTGTCCCGAGTTCTCAGGAAGAGACATGGGCTTACAAAAGCAAAGCAACTGAAGAATTAGTGTTAAAATGTGTCCTCAACATTACAACCACAACCTTTTGTTTATAGCTCTTAAATTGCATTAATAGCAAATATTTTTCTGGATTCAGAAATGATCTGAAATATATCTCTGTTTTTCCTCAGTATCATCAGCAGGAAGAGAAAGATGGCAGCATCTCCAGTATCCAGATGTGTGTCTATGAAGAGTAAGATATCCATGATTCACCCCACTGATCTCTGTAATGAAGCCGTGCCCTTTGACCCTGAGTGAGTATATTCATCTACACTTAAAAATGTATTAATTATCTTTATTTAATTTAATTTAGGAACGTTTTTATACTTGATGTAATTTACTTCATTCAAATGAAGTAATTTTCATTGGGTCAACACAATTTAGTTAGATTACATCAACTTTATTAGGTTTGTCAAACTAAATCTTCTTACATCATTCAATTTTATTTTGTTGATGCTATTAAACTTAATCAATTTACTATTATTTAATTGTCTTAGTTTGGTCTAACTTATATTGTTTTATTAATTAACTGTTATTTAATTAATTGACTTATATTGGTCTAATTTGAAGATCTAGTATAACTGTAATGAAATTGACACTTTTAGGAATTATGTAATTTTTATTACTTTAGAATCTATAATACAGAAAAAAAGTGGCCTGAAAATATCTGACTATATCAGTACATGACATGAATCAAAGAAATATGCCTAATAATTAGCCTATAGGTTCATATAGAGCTCAAATAAATACATATTGTTTAAAAGCATTACATATGAATACTTGTATTATATTAACTTAAAAGGAAAGTTTAATATTACTTGTCAATTAATATAATAATTATATGAATTAGGGCTGGGCGATAGGGAAAAAATGTAATCTCGATATTTTTTTTTTTCCATATTGATCGATAACGATATATGTTTCGATATATAAATTGTTAATAATAATAATAATAATAATACGTTTTATTTATATAGCGCCTTTCCAGGGCTCAAGGATGCTTTACAATAAACAAACAACAATAAAGGCAATTGACAAAGACAGCACACAAAACAACAGTAGGTAGGTGAGAATGTAAGTACAGTAAATGAAAAATGGGTAGATGGGCGGCAACCAGCAGAATACAAACAGATATAACTTAAAAAAAATATATAAAAAAACCCCGAATTATGACATTCAGAAAATAGGTGAGTTTTGAGCATGGATTTGAATTCAGAAATAGTGTTAACAGAACAGAGTGATCGGGGGAGAGAGTTCCACATTTTGGGTGCAACAACACTGATTGATCTGCCCCCCATTGAAGCAAGGCGATGCCGAGGGACGACGAGAAGGCTGGAATCAGATGATCGTAAAGTGTGGCTAGGGGTGTAGGGGAGGAGCAGGTTACAGAGATAGGGGGGAGCCAAGCCGTGCAGAGACTTAAAAGTGAGAAGGAGAATTTTGAATTTGATACGGTAAGCCATAGGAAGCCAGTGAAGATCATGCAGAATTGGGGTAATGTGCAGAGCGCTTGGTGTGGGTGAGTATTCTGGCAGCAGAGTTTTGAATGTATTGTAATTTGGAAATGGAGCTAGCAGATAGGCCAATGAAAAGTGCATTGCAGTAATTAAGACGTGATGTAACAAATGCATGGATGACAGTTTCAGCGTCTGAGATACTGATAAAGGGACGGAGCTGAGCGATACGACGTAGATGAAAGAATGCTGATTTAGGGATAGAATTAATGTGAGACTGGAAAGATAGAGAGGAGTCAAAAATTACACCAAGATTTTTAACAGTACTAGATGGTTTGATATGAGAGCCAGCGATCTCACAGGTGAAGTTGGTAGGAATTTTATTAGTGAGTGACGGAGGTCCAGTGAAAATAATCTCAGTTTTGTCCATGTTAAGTTTTAGAAAATTTGAATTAAGCCGATCTTTTATTTCATGTACACAAGCGGAGATTTTGTCAGTTGTGATAGATAAAATCAATGTACAGGTAGTATATAATTGAATGTCGTCAGCGTAGAAATGATAATTAAAACCGTTAATGCTGCCAGCTTTAACAGAGTATCCCAACAATGACTGAAGCCACAACAACTAGAAGGTTCGATGATTACATTTTAAAGTATAGTTTATTAAAGGTGCTGTATGTAGGATCCAGCGGCCTCTAGCGGTGATGTTTCAGATTGCAACAACAGCGCTCGTGCTCGTGAAAAGCAATAAAGTTACAACTGTAGTCTTTCACATCAGATAACGTTAGCAAATGGTCGGCGTTAGCTGGCGAACTAATGATGTCTAACTTGAGCCAACTAAAGCACAAAATCACAATATATTTTACATGCTTTGAAGGATTGTTAGCTTACCTGTCCAAAAGGATGAAAGCCAACTCAAGGTCTGTTTTTATACCTAAAACAAAGCTGAGGTCTCTCCATAATTCAAACGCTCTGCCAATGTTGATCCGTGTTTTCGTCCTGAGTCGATCCGATTGACGTTTGGCCTGACGAGCTTCAGCAGATAAAAAATTTTTTATTTTTTTTTATTTTTTTTTGGAGTTTGTGTTGGAGTCTGTGTTGTGCTGGAGGCAGGTCGTTTTTTGGTGTTATAAGACTCCATGTCGTTAGCTGCAGTGCCGTCGCAATAGACTGTATATATAAAACGGAGAGGCTCGGGAGCGCGCATGCACGTCACATCCGGTAGATTTCGCAGAAAATCCGACCCGGAGACTTCACATAAAAATAGGAATACTGGCCTTCAGAGGTAATAGCAAAACGCGAAAAGTGGATCATTGTAATGTGTGATTACAACCCCTTCACAGACGGGCAATAAAAAAAGGATTCATTTTATAAAAAAAGTTACATACAGCACCTTTAACAAAAACAGATTACACATTTGGCATTAAAATATTAAGACAACTTCCTAAAATAAATAAAAAACCAAAGGTTGTGATATAAGGAGGTAAATGAGATTAAATGTGCAAAATGTAAACAAAACTATTGTAAACAACATTTGTAACACACTTACAGTTTGTTTGTTTTTAGAGGTAGCTTAAATGTGCAAAATGTAAAAATAACACTATACAACTAGAAGTGCAAACAATTTGTAAAACTGGGGGGTGTAAAAAAAAATCTTGCATCAAAATAAGTGTATTGTGATTGTGAAAACATTTTAGTAACTAAACAGAATTTTATTAGGTTTAGTGACAACATGTTACAATGTTTACATGGTACAATTTCTGGTAAGCTTAAGTTTTAAGCTCAAGTAAAAATAAGTTTTCTATTATTGCTTGACACGAATTTCACGATTTCAATTCAGTTAAATTCTTGTGATTTACTTAAATATTAACTCACTTCAGATTTACTTCAAATATTAACTAAAAAAAAAAAATCTCACCTAATGCTGTAAACATACAGATAGCCCTATCAGCTGGTAGAGGTTAAAAATATCTCAATTTAAATATAATGTGTTTTTTATTATAACATCTTTATTTAATGATATAAGTCAAAATATAATAAATATGTAATATAGTACACATATTTAGCAAAATACTCTATAGTTCTTTTTTCTTGGCAACTAACCTGCTAGGCTATATATTTTGGTCATTAAATGGCTTCCTGAGGTAATCGTTATGTGACAATTGTTCTCCAGCTGTTTTACCTCTTTCCACGGTTCCACACGATTTGTCGTCCTCGTGTCGAGTTTGCTTTGCGAAGTGCAGTAGGAAATGGACTTTGTACTTTGACGTGCACATTAAAAGCTGCACGCTGATTGGCTGTTGTCGCATATTTCTGCTGTGCGATTGGCTCTTACATTAATCCATATTGAGTAAAAATGTCCAGAGCTCATCATCGTTATCGACACAAATTTTATCACGATTCGATATGATTTTTTTTATCGGCCCAGCCCTAATATGAAGATATTATATGAATTAAAAGTAATTATATTTCATATAATATAAACATAGTTTCACTATAAACTGCTTTAATTTGGAGCGAGAGATACAGGGGGGGATACAGATACTTTATCGCATCAGATACATGTCACTTTACTCACAGCTGATTGGTCCAGTTTGGGTTTGCTATCTCTAACCCAGAATAAAACCTGCGCCGTACCCCTTTTTTCCCGTACCCATGCTAACAGGTTATAGCGTTCGCACTGCACACGGATGTGGTTCCACAATGCGTTCCAGGAGCGGTGCGTCTGCAGCAATCATTTCCACACAGATTCTATTTTTGCTGCGCTGCACGCGCTGAATTTAAGTGACGGTGCATGGTTTGTGGTCAAAATGAACATAGATTGACATGAAAATGTAATTAAATGCATTTAATTAAATGATACTACTATTTTTCACAGTCATTTTTTTACTTTAAGCCCGGGGTAAAGCAAAGAAAAGCAAAACACCTACCATGAGTTGCAAAAATAACTAATGCGGTTAAATTTTTTATTTTGAAATACACTACGCAGTTTGTTATATTATGTGTGGACAAGGGCCTTGCATCTCCTGAAAGTGATAATCACGTGATAGGCTGGTGGTCCGAGAACTACACTGAACAAGAAAGCTGCACAATGGATGACACTCGTTGTTGAAGTGGAGAAACACAGTTCTGTACGACCCATGGGACTTTTTATATAAAGATTTAAATGCTAAAGAAAAAAGTACTTGTTATATTTAATAAATAATCTTTAAATCTCACTCTGGGATCTGTGGTCCCATCCCCCCAACAAGGGCAAGAAGGGTCTTGGTTACTACGATCAGATAAGTTGGTTTTATTGCTGTTAAAAATGTGGTTACGTGGAAAAAACAGAGGCCATAGGAAAGACCCACAGCCCTTAAAACAGACATTTTCTGCATCAATTTATGGACGAACTGATCTATAAATGAACATGCACCCCAGGACACTGTGTGAATGATTTACTGTCTTGTGTACTAGTATGTCTTTGATACTACAGTATGTATTTTATGATACAACCAACGGTCAATGTAACCCCACCGGTATCGTGTCTCCTATCTAATTAATCATCATTTAATGACTGACACTTTAGTGTACACCACCTTCTCTTAGAATGCAGTGTGTGTTTGTTATATCTATCTGAGTATGAATGGACACAAACAACAAGGCCTATGTCTAACCACACTTGAGATAGAGTCATAAATCCTCCCAACAGAGGAATATCCCGCTTGGAAATTCCCCCTTTCCTATTCGTTGAGCCATCCCTGAAAGGTGGGACCTTTCTCAGGCTTTAAATTGTCTCTACACAAGCCCTCCCTCTCTCTTTTCTTCTGGCCTTCACTGCTGCTTCTGTGATGTCTGTGGGGACCGGACCCCGGCAGGCCGTGACCACCGCCTGCTATGCCTTCACTCTCCCAACAGAGTCAGACTGTATTTTCTTCAATCCAACTTAGAAGGAAACTGCAACTTTACCATCACTGAATGGGCAACCCTTTAACTCTTCCAACTTCCTCACTCCTTGGTTGTTGCCTCTCCGGTCCAGGGCCGGCAGGTCACAATCTGCATGTGTTCAGCCATTTGCTCATGGAGAGAGAGAAAATCTTCAACCAGAACAGAGTCGAACTAACCATGCAAGTTCATCATATCTTCTTAATCCAATGGAGAAGAAAACAATTGCAACTTCAACATTTGACACTCACAGAACCATTAACATCCTTTTCCAAGATCTTCAAGAATTGTTTCCACTGCAAAGGCCATGCAAGTATACATTTAATGAGGTTCTCTGGAAATTATAAGCTGATGGTTCTTTTGATAGTTAAATGGATCTTTTCCATAGTTCCATTTCCTGCTTCCGGTTTCATTCTGTCACTCACCATTTTACCTATGTATGTATGTATGTATGTATGTATGTATGTGTGTTTAGATTAGTTATGTTTGTGATTTAGTTAATACAACATGTGCACAATACGTATTTGGTTCTGATTCTCAGAAGTTTATTTTACGATCTTGATCTTGTTACATGCTCTAAGCGCCGTACATGCTAAGAAATAATTATTTTTCTGTGGCCATGAAAAATACGCTTTTCTTAGAATAAAAGAATAATCAAAAGAGTTTGTTGGACGAACTAATTGATTGTAATATTAATTTAGTTACATCAAGTTAATCCAATTAACTGACCCAAATATTCATAATTAATCATAACGAGTTATGAGTTATTATTAATTATTCCCCATTGAGCTAACTCGTTACAAACTTTTGGATTTGAAAAAAAGAAAAAAGAACAAATATTGTTTGTGGTATACAGCGGATCAGTTGCACACTGGCATATGTGAAAGCACATGAGCACGTGCTTCTCCTGCACCGCCAACAGACTGCAACACAAACTGCATACACACTGCAAACAGAGTATGTGTGAAACCGGCGTAAGTTACCATGGTGATGAACACGGCTAAAAACCAATCCATCTTTTTGAGCCCGAAAAAACAGAGTTTGCTTAAACTAATCTTGAACTTACCTGGGTGTAACTGAAACTGGCTTTGTGCAACAGGCCACAGGAGTAGCATCTTTGCCCAGCCCTTCACTATGAACAAGGTTTGTTAACTATAGCCTCCTTTTAACTCAGATAATTAGAAGAATATGGTATACAGGATAATTATGAATTACAAGTATGGTGCTCATGCTGGCAACAAAAGATGGCTGCTATTTAAAGAGGAATATATTTTGGTTATTGACATCTTAGTTGTCACAGTGATTTTAATTACTTTACACAATTACACAAACAGAAAAGAAAGAGAGAGCAGATCACACAAACAGTTAACCTTTGAGACCTTAACCTTAAAGCGGGGGCAAACAATCTTAAACGCATCTAAATATCGATAGAAATAATACTTGCATGGATATTTGTTGCTGAGCAAGAATGAGTGTGTGTGTGTGAGATGGTCCTCGGTGTGTCCGTGAGTCATTCTCAGGAAGTTTAAAAGGTTTACTTGAACCCGAAGGTAGAAATGAATGAGCACAAAATATTTCTTTTCTTAAATTTAACTTCATTTATTTTACTTAACTTCATTTATAATTAAATCTCTATTTAATAAACGTCATGCAAGTTTATATAAGTGTCTCTATAATAAACACACATAAGTGAGCAGAGACATCTAGACAAGTACCTGACACTGATATTAAAATGTCAGTCTTCGCAGTTTCCACAATTTGGCTCTGTTTATTAATTTTATAATTTAATTTTTTCATCAAATTCCATCCATGTTGAAATTAAATGAAAGCATGCGAATAAGAAGCGTTAGTATAATACAATATCGGCAATCATTGACATTCGCATTTGATGGTATTAGATTTCTCAGAGGACCGTTCAGTTTGCTGAAAAACAGTAGGTAATTTTCCCTGGAATTTTTTGGAAGGTTGTGTGAGAAAAACACAGACATGGCAGATTCAGACTGGATTAGAAAGTAAAGTACATCTGTGAAACACAAATTTCTTATGCATCTCTCTATCATTTTGGATGTCCATTTACACACAAGCAGGGGCGGAGTGGGACCAAAAAATCTAGCCGCTGTATTAGAAACACCCTCACAGCAGCATTAGTTTTTTGTAATTTGATACAAAGGTAATATAATATAAAGTATAGTGTTATAAATGTAAATACATATTTTTAAACATGAAAATAGAAAAAACTTTGCAGGATTTACGATGCTGATGATGACCGTTAAAACGTGCCTAGTTGTGACATTAGGTGCTTTAGCTTATTTCACCTGTAGTGTCTTTGCACGTTGATGCCTGGAACATGTCCGTTATTTTGGAGCATTTCGCTGCCTCCTCCTGCATATTTTTTTTCCTTTTGAGTCTGACCTTCTCAGCGA
The DNA here is from genome assembly GCF_951802725.1 of Rutilus rutilus. Classification (NCBI taxonomy): domain Eukaryota; kingdom Metazoa; phylum Chordata; class Actinopteri; order Cypriniformes; family Leuciscidae; genus Rutilus; species Rutilus rutilus. The sequence continues at coordinate 60,218,523 of NC_140209.1, forward strand.
CACCTTTCCCTTTTCTTTTTTGCCTTTCCATCATTTAGACTCACATACTAGCCTATCTGTTAGACTTCCAAAACATGACAAGGAAAAAAAGAAGTGTTCGATGGCTTTACGTCATAGGCCGACAGCCAGGCTATACCATTTGGGGAGGGGCCGCTTACTGATCCCCCTCTATTTTTGAAAATCATAGACATGGTTGGACCTGCACTTTCTTAGTGCTTTGCTTACTGATTAGCCTGTGTTTCTATGGAAATAAGAGGCTGCTGCGGCCCGGCGTACGGGTTGAGCAGAGAGGCTGCACAGTTTGACCAGCGGGCAGCAGCCGCGCACCAGGCCGCCGGATGGTGTTGCAAAGAACTTGCAGTGTATAACTATTATCAGACCGCCCTCGCGGCCTCGAAACACTACCGGCCCACCGGGAAAACTCCCGACTCTCCCGTTTGCCAATCCGCCCCTGTACAGAAGCGACACACTGGATTTTTGTTACATAGGTTTTCTGTATTGAGAGTACTCCTTTAAATAACAGATCTTTATCTGCCCCCAAATAAATTCCTGCTGTGCATCATAAACCTACAGCAGTGTTTCTGAACTATGGACTCCCTCTCCCTTATCTGACACATCCAATTCAGGTACTGAAGTTTCCTCTAACGAGCTGATGACAAGCACGCCTGCATGTACTAAAGTATTTAGCAAGGAGACTATCGCTGTGCTGAAGTAAGGTATAGTCTTAATGGTGTTTGGGCAGTCGTCAACCAAACCACAGGCTCTACTCTTCAGCACAGTAGTAACCCCAAAAACTCACACATACCAGAAAACCTTTGAAATTCCAAAATAATACAACATTAAACACTAACAGATCTCCCCCACATTAATATTGTGTAAACCTCTTGAAAGAACACCTAATTTTAACATTTACTCTCCTCTAAAAGTCAGAAGCAAAGCATGCTGGGAACTAGAAATATGTTGTAACCACTGATTGTAACTCATTCTGTGAATATGTGAGTGCAATACATTCACATTTATATGGGAACATGTATGTGCAATATATGTACATAATAAAGGATGAAACGTTATGAATATTACAATTAGTAGTAGTGCTATTTTTGTCTTCATTTCTAAATATTTTATATGTATAAATATATACATACATGGCCAATGGATATATTGCAGTATATTGAAAAATATAATATATCATTTTGTAATATATCGCATTGTATTTTGTAGTATATTGCCATATGTTTTTGTTCCGTAAGCAGGGAGACATACAAGTTGTACAATATTGGAGGGGAACAGAACCTTGAGGAACTTTATGTCTGGAAATCAACTGGCAACAATTGATTTATTATATGTAAAAGAGGTTTATTAATCAAACACTTCTTTATCATTGTGGCTGTGGTATGATTTTAAATAACATTGTTCAATATTAAAGACTGACACTGATAACTGACTTTGATAAATGTCTTTTCTGTTTGTCTCTCAATGTGTTTTCAGTGGTGGGAGATCTGACCAGATCAGATATGTGTCCTGTCAGACCAGCACATCCTCCTCCAGTCAGAACCACATCAGTCATCATGACACAGAGCCACCTCTGCAGCTCGATTCTCACCAACCCGTACATGATGATCTTCAGAGAGTCAAAGACCAGCACAAAACCAGCATGAAGAACAGATATGAGAGGGTTTTTGAGGGAATCAAACTACAAGAGAATCAAACCCTCCTGAACAGGATTTACACACAGCTGTACGTCATAGAGGGAGAGAGTGAAGGAGTGAATGAAGAGCATGAGGTGCTACAGATGGAGAAAAGTTACAAGACACTCCAAGACACTCCAATCCACTGCAATGACATCTTTGATCCTTCACCTGGATTTGAGGAGAAGAGAAGAGAGAAGAAAGACAAAATCAAGACTGTTCTTACTAAAGGCATCGCTGGAATTGGAAAAACCGTCTCTGTGCAGAAGTTCATTCTGGACTGGGCAGAGGGAAAAGCCAATCAGGATGTAGATTTCATGTTTGTGCTTCCATTTAGAGAGCTGAACTTGATTAAAGATCATCAGTACAGTCTTCACAGACTTCTGCTGGACTTTCATCCTGAACTTCAAGATCTGGACTCAGAGATGTATGATGAATGTACAGTTGTGTTCATCTTTGATGGTCTGGATGAAAGCAGATTGACACTGAAGTTTTCAGACAGTGTGAAAGTTTCTGATGTGACTGAGTCTTCATCTGTGGGTGTGTTGATGTCAAACCTCATGAAAGGAGATCTGCTTCCCTCTGCTCTCATCTGGATCACCACCAGACCAGCAGCAGCCAATCAGATCCCCTCTAACTACATCAACCGTGTGACAGAAATTCAGGGATTCAATGACCCTCAGAAGGAGGAATATTTCAGGAAGAGAATCAGTGATGAGCATCAAGCCAGCAGAATCATCTCACACATCAGAAAAGCAAGAAGCCTCCACATCATGTGTCACATACCCGTCTTCTGCTGGATCTCAGCCACTGTGCTTCAAGACATCCTGAAACAAGATCTCAGTGCAGAAATCCCTCAAACTCTGACTGAAATGTACATACACTTCCTCCTCATTCAAACTCATATGAGGAACCAGAAGTATGAAGAGAGAGATCCAGAGAAACTCCTGCAGTCCAACAGAGACGTGATTGTGAAACTTGCTAAACTGGCTTTCAATCAGTTGATGAAGGGCAATGTGATGTTCTATGAGGATGACCTGAGAGAGAGCGGCATAGATGTCACGGACGCCTCAGTGTATTCTGGGATTTGCACTGAGATCTTCAGAGAGGAATCTGTGATTTATCATAAGAAGGTTTACAGCTTTGTTCATCTGAGCTTTCAGGAGTTTTTTGCAGCACTGTATGTGTATTTCTGCTTTTTACACAAGAACAGTGAAGTTCTGAAAATGTTCCTCACAGGAAAGTCCAGAACTCAGTGTGGGAATGTTCCTCTGGATGTGTTTCTGAAGGGAGCAATGAATAAAGCCTTGAAAAGTGAAAATGGACACCTGGATCTTTTACTTCGTTTTCTTCATGGCATCTCACTGGAGTCCAACCAGAGACTCTTACAGGATGTGCTGATTCACACAGAGAACAACCCAGAGAGCATCAAGAAAATAATCCAAAACCTAAAACGAGGTCAAAAAAACAATGTCAGTCCTGAAAGATGGATGAATCTGTCACACTGCTTGATTGAGATGAAGGATCATTCTGTTGTTATAGAAATGCAGACATTTTTAAACTCTGAAACAAAAACAAAAAGTCTTTCTCTTGCACAATGCTCAACATTGGCCAACATGATCCTGATGTCAGAGGAGGTCATGGATGAGTTAGACTTTATGAAGTACAAATTCAAATCAAAAGAGGGGAAATGGAGACTGTTACCTGCTGTGAGGAACTGCAGAAAAGCTCTGTAAGTGTGAAAATATGAACATACAGTATTTATATTTGGGTCAATGATATGACGTGCATAGCCGACCTGGGAGAGTGACCTTTGTCGACCTCCTTCATCATGGCCAGGTTCAGCCAGAGCGTCCACGTTAGTGCACGTTAGTAATGGTCTGCCCAAGGGATTATTTTTATTATTTATTATTTATATTATTTTATTATCTGCATAATCATATATAAGATGTATTGACATATAAGTTCAGCTACATAATTAAGTCTTGCAATCTTTTGGGGACACAAGCTCACCAATAATGAACATGCCTTTTAATCAGAGTACTCCCTGTTTTCAGATTTGCAGACTGTAAACTCACTGATCAGCACTGTGAAATAGTGGCTTCAGCTTTACAATCATCAAACTCCCCCCTGATAGAGCTGGACCTGAGTAACAATGACCTGCAAGATTCAGGAGTAGAGCTGCTCTGTGCTGGACTCAAGAGTCCAAACTGTGAACTCAACATACTGAGGTTTGACTTTTTTTCTTATCAGTTCATCATACAGATAAGTATTTGAAACTGTTAAAGGGATAGTTCGCCCAAAAATGATATTTAGCCCATAATTTACTCACCCTCAAGCCGTTCGAGATGTATATGTCAATCTTTTTTCAGACGAACACATTTTCAGTTATTTTAGAAAATGTCTTAGATGTTTCAGTGGTTATAATGTGAAGCAATGGGGTCCAGCTCGTTGAAGTCCGCAAATGAGCATGCATCCTCCACAAAAGTAATCCATCCGGCTCCAGGGGGATAAACTAAGGCCTTCTGAGGGTAATCCGTGCGGTTTTGTCGTAAAAATATACATATTTAAAACTTTATAAACGAAAATAACTGGCTTCCGGTCGCGGTCGACGCGCGTTCATGGAGATGGATGCTGGCATATGACGTAGGGCGTAGCGTAGGAAGCGTCGTGACGTAGAACGAACGTAGAGTTTTGTTTTGCTCTGCTCTCTGGCTGCGCTGTCACGTTCGTTCTACGTCACGACGCTTCCATCTCCATGAACGCGCGCCGACCGCCACCGGAAGCCAGTTATTTTCGTTTATAAAGTTTTAAATATGTATATTTTTACGACAAAACCGCACGGATTACCCTCAGAAGGCCTTAGTTTATCTCCCTGGAGCCGGATGGATTACTTTTGTGGAGGATGCGTGCACATTTGCAGACTTCAACGAGCTGGACCCCATAGCCTCACACTATAACCACTGAAACATCTAAGACATTTTCTAAAATAACTGAAAATGTGTTCGTCTGAAAAAAGATTGACATATGCATCTCGAACGGCTTGAGGGTGAGTAAATCATGGGGTAAATATCATTTTTGGGCGAACTATCCCTTTAAGTGTCTTGCATCGCACTTTCGTGATGTAACGCTGCTTTAACTGTCGGGAAGAAGTCTGCCGCGGAGCTCGCTTCAGCACGGGCTCGCCAAAAGTGCTAAGGGAGCGCTCGTGAGCACCCTTCTGAATCCTAAAATCACGAATGGGACACCAACGGACACGTGCATGCAGCTGCCATTGTAAGTTCACAAACCGAAAGTGCATGTGAAGTGTGCCATTTGGGACCGGGCCCATTGAGCTTCACCTATTAACAGGTTATATAATGATTTTGTCACGGCGCTCGCGTCTGGCGCGAGACAGTGTTAAAGCGAAATAGGCATTTGCTTACAGTTTTGCTTCAACAGGGCTTACAGCAATTAATTTTTTTCTGTCCAGTAGCAGCATGCATAGATATGCAGATTGCATTGTTTGTAAAGCATCATGCCTAGCATTTTCATACGGTAATGTCTTTGTCAGGTCGGTTTGCCTTTGTTTGCATGGTGCTTTGTACAATGCAATGGACGATTCAATTTAGGGGCGGATTTGCGGCGGTAAACGGGATATATCCGTAGTTTAGGCAAGGTTCGGTTACAAAGTTCATTATGAAATTGGTCAAATCATCTAAAAACAGTTAGGGATAGTTTAAAGTTGATTAATTATGAAATGAGTTAATATATAAGGATACTTAATAGCAGCAGAAGTAAGAAATCAATGTAGATGTGTGAGGGTCCAGTAAAAAAGCGTTGCTGGTAGTGAACTCGATACACCATGTCTGCAATGAGGGTGCCACACTGTGAACTCGACAAAAGATTGTGCAAATTTGTTTGTTTTTCATTTAGAAGTACGTCAGAAATATAAATTTGTGTTACACACATCGCGACGCATTCAGCGTAGAAGCTTCACCTATTATATGTTCCATTGTTTTTGTTATGTCGTGCCACACGCGTTGGCGTAGTCACAATATAGACACTAAGTGAAATAGTCATTTGGTTACGTTTTCGCTTTTCATTAGCTTAAAGGTATGTATTAGGTTAAAGGTAAGTATTTTCACCACAGTTACATTGATTAAAGGGCACCTATTATGGAATTTTGAAATTGACCTTTCGTGTAGTGTGTAACATAGATCTAAGTGAACAAAAACATCCTGCAAAGTTTGAAATATGAAAGTGCACCGTATATAAAGTTATTGTCTTTCAAAAGTAAGAGTCGACTCTGAGTCATTTTTATGAATCGTTAGAAGACCGAAGCTTTTTCTCTGACTAGATGACGTCAACTTGTCAAGTTATTTGAATACGATACGCCCACTTATTGCGCTCCAAGGCCAGGGAAAACTTGAAAACAATGTTGAAAACATCACGGCGACGAGACGCTGTGTTCTGAAGCATTTGAAGACTATCAGTGGCTACAATTCATATGCAACTATACCACAGAAGTATAGTCCGAGCCTTGTGCTTTGTTCTCGCCATTTTGAAGACGATTGCTTTACCAACTTAAATGCAATCAAACTTGGATTCGCGAGCCGGCTGATATTGAAGGAAGGTTCAGGAAGGTTCAGTTCTAAGTGTTTGCATCAACTTCCTCCTCCGTATCACAACCTGTAAGTGTTATTAATAAGTGTTGCTTTTATGTTTTATGCAGCATGCTTAATAATTATTTGGTTTGTTGTGTAAGCACCGTGTAGCTTCTAGGTCTTCAATGACAATTGTATTGAGATATGTGAAGTGTTTGTCGTTGTTTTAGGAGTTGTCTTAAAGAATAGAGTAATACCTCGTAACTGTTTTTTTTTTGTTTTTTTTTTTAAACGTTATGTTTATGCCTCGGGCTAACGCAAACAAAGACTGATTGTGCTTTTACAATATGAACTCTGGGCTATGCTCGCTAACATAACATTAAATTCCTTATCTCATTTTAAATGTTTTACTACAAACTACAAAGCAGTGGACTATAATCATTATTATAACACAATTTAATTGATAAAAGCATCATTGTACTCCGTGTTAAACAATAAGTATTATCTCTGTAAACACTGCTGCTAACATCATCGGACCAATCACCACAGATTAGCGTCACGTAAAGGCGGGGTTTTGAAAAGTGATTCACTAAACGAATCATTTGAGAATCGCGGTCAAAACAGGTAAAAATAAATGCATATTATAAGAAAACTAAAGTCTTTTTTGTCATTGCATGCATGCAAAACTGTTGTTGGGGACTTCTAAACCAATATTAGGAACATTTTAAATGCCATAATAGGTGCTCTTTAACGATAACTACCTCTTTCTACTACCGAGAGCATGAAGCAGTATTTCAACATAAACCATAAACCATAAACCAGTATTTCAAGGAAACCAAGAACTGTGTGTCTGCCCACTTAATAAAAAATATATAAATGATAAATAGTAGAATGTAGTCGTCTTAGTGCTACAATAAAAAGCATAATCAAAAGTATTGGTAAGAGGATAATGACAATGACTACTATCAAATGACAAAGAATTTAAAACTATTTGTTCAGGTGGTTGCTGTGAGTTCTTTTCTTCTCTATTAGCTTGCAACATGATATTCTGTTTGTTAACGACACACATAGTGTACATTTCTACCTTGGTAACTTTGAGCTATATTGCTCAGGCACAAATAGCTATTTAGGTCATTAGTTAAATAAACCTAAGGGTATGGCACCCAGGTACACATTGCTAAGTCAAGTGGCCAGGTACACACAAGAATAGTCCACTAGCATTAAGCCATTCTGGCAAAGCAGGCCCAGGCACACATACATAGTGAACATGTGGTTCTCGTGGCTCTTTGGAGCAGCAGAAGTACACATGACTTGGCAATAGATGTGCTTGTCTTGGGGAAAGCCTCTTGCACTAGCCGTGCACACTCCGTCACACCAACACTGGAACTGGTTCCCCCTTGATCCGTTGACTACAATGATGATTGTAGAGCAGAGCGAAACAAACGTCCGCTCGGCTTCGAAGCGAAATCTTGATGTGAGTATTGCACACAGACCCTTTATATATCCAGAATCGGGGGTGTGGTCACTAGCCAACGTGCATTGTTTCATTCATTTACCACTTGAAGGTGATTGGGCTCTCAGGCGAGATCCCAATTCATCAATAACAGACGATTAACGTTGAACATAACTGACTGATAGGGAACTTAGCATCACAATTGGATGTAAATATTTACATTGATGTTGTATGCAAACAGCTTCTTATCAGAAACATAAGGCAATGCACACAATGCTCTCAATCAATTTCTAACTACGCATATAGTTTTTAAGCTATTAATTATTTATTGTTGCCCTATTTAGATTGTCTGGCTGTAATCTCACTGATCAGTGCTGTGAAATTGTGGCTTCAACTCTACAATCATCAAAATCCCTCCTGAGACATCTGGATCTGAGTGACAATAAACTGCAGGATTCAGGAGTGAAGCTGCTGTTTGATGCGCTCTTGACTCCAAACTGTCAACTCAACACACTGAGGTATTTAACTCTACTGTGTTAAATATACATGTAGAATATAAATGTTACAGGTAATACTGACATAGTTAAAAAAATGTTTTAAGATAGGTCCATTTCATCAAAATATATTGTGTATCACTGCACTGAAAAGAAACATGTAAACAAATTTGTGATCAGAATGATTTCCAGCTCAAAAAAATAAAATAAAAATAAAATTACCCGTGACAATTGAAGACGTTTTTTAAAGAAGCCCTAGCATTTCTCTCGCATTTCACATAAAGGTGACTGGCACCATTCGTGTCTGAATCAATTTTAATATTGCATGGGGAAAATAAATCTGATTAGTTATCTGGATACAGAAGCTTCTTGATGTGTACAAATGTAAAATGTTCTGATTGGTTGATGATCTGATCTTCTTGATCTGATCACGGTGATCACATGTCAATGTCAATTGTAAACAGAGCCACAGACTCATGCACAACTATCACAAAAGCCTGTAAACGGTCACTGATGCTCAGAGAGAAACACTTTATATAAAGAACCACTACTTTTAAGCGGGATCATTTGTGGAAAGCAGGTTATTATACATCACCAATTTTGCCAAGTGAACGCATGAGCTGAATTGTACTTTAAAATTGTCAGGGGTTTTTACTTGTGAGATGATCATTTGAATTTGAGTCATTTGAATGAATATACAAGGCATTACATTAATTATCTTTGTGACAAGTCTAATAATAAACAAAATGATGAGTAAAAAATAATAACAGTACACTCATCACTATTTAAGTCATACTGTATGAAAAAAAAAAAAGTGAGCTATTGTTGCACATCAAATATCAATGTTCAGATCATTGCAAAGATCCAATTTCTCTCCAAAATGGAGTCAGTTTTAGCATTTTTGTGATAAAGGAATGAGAATCACTAATTGTCAAGTTTCGTGTGTTTTCTGACTGACCACAGCTCTGCCCAAACTTGAAAACTGCTTTATCTCTGATGAACGCAAAGGACAACTCAAATCTGTTCACTTTTTGATGTTTTATTTTCTTAAAGATGGCTTGATAGATTGGGATGGAACAGAATAGGTTGATAACCTTTAAGATACACAAACAAAACATGAATTAGTTACAAATAAATCTCAATACCACTTTCTCAAAGTAATAATAAATAAATGTTACTGAATCCTCAAACCAAACCAAATCATTGATTAACCTAAGATCTCTAATAGTTAATAATTAAAATATCAATCCCATAATTAAACTTTTATAATAATTAAACAATACACATGCTTAGAGTAACGTTACTTCTGTCAAGTTCTATGTTCACATAATAAAGTCTTCACTATTTAATTTAAATTGCATGTTACAACCAAGCAAAAGTCATATAGAAGCATGAACTCAACACAATCAAACACATTCAATCACATTCTGTCCTACCAGTTGCCTCTTTGGATGATCAGGAGCTGTGGTCATAGTATCTTTCTTCAGGAACGGGTGAGAGGGCCAACTGAGCTCTTACCAAACATTTCAATGCCATGCACTCCTTGTGGGTGCGCAGGTAAATATGGGGTGCTTCTCAATATCCCTCCTCGTCTCCTCTCTCCTCCGTCCTCCATCCTATGACCCGGAAACCAATCGAGCACAGCCATCTTGAAGGACATCTCAATTCTCTAATTGCACCGCGAGGAGTCGAGGATCGAGGACTGAGGAGGCTTCCAGAGGAGTCATGAGCGAGGATACACAGATGTATCCTTTGCGGAAGAGTTTTATCGACTAAAACGTGACGCACGTATAAATTCTCCTCCCCCTTCACATCGGTCACAATCATTTTGATTTATACTTTACTTTTGCAGTTTATATAAACCACACACCTCACATATTTCAACAGGGTATCTTTCTTTATTATTATTTATTATGAATTTCTTAAATAAACTAATTTCAACAACATGAGGGCAGATCCTCTGAGCGCTGCTGATGACGCGATGAAGTGACGCTCGAGTGATCAAGGATTCCAATGTATAAAAAAAGCTTTCATTCGATCCCTCCGTCCTCGCGTCTTTTCCTTGCAGCCTTCCCTCGCATCCTACAGGGGGCGGAGCTGAGACGCGAGGAAAGGAAGCGAGGAGAGGAAACGAGGATGCACAAATAAGAATTGAGAAGCACCCATGGTCCCAAGAGCACTTCCTAGAAGTTGGTTCCACCAACTCCGGTTGCATGGTTGCCCCCTGCAGTTTGGGAGTGCTCTGAGTATCCTGTGTGAATCTAGGCTGGAGTGCTCAGTACAACTTGTAACCATGAATTGACACAACACTAATATTATCAAACAGTTAACCATAGGTGTAGCGTGTGTAAGGCTGGGGAAGACTTAGCCAAAAAATTAACAGGGGCTTTGGTCAAAAATGCACTTGCACATTTAAACTAAATCTAGTAATAAAGTGAAAAAGAAAATTAAATGAAAAGTGTTGATTGCGGCATTAAATTTAGATCTGCTCATTTTGCATCATACTTATTACTCGTTTTACAGCGTTGCACACTGTAACCAATCCCACACGACTCTGTTGAGCTTATGAACGCAATGGCCAATCAGAGACGTTAAGATTAGTAATGGCTGAAACACCAGCAACAAAACTAAGTTTTGAACTCTGAATTCTGACTGAATTCTGCACTCATGCAAATACTGATCATAAACTGATAAACATAAATAGATTTGGTGATTGTGCTCTTAAGGGCGTCGAAACTAATATAAATAGGTTTTTCTATTTACAACGTATTTTGCAGCATTAAGCAATGTAGCCAATCACAAACATATCTGAGGTTTTCTTGAGCACAGTGGCCAATAAGACGTTTTTTAAGTTAGAATCCCTTCACCGCTCTAAACGCCAGGGTTTTTGTCCAGTGCTGAGATCTGCACACACGTGCAAGATCCATATTGATATATCAAATCCTCTCATTATAATTTAACTTGTAACAAAAAAAAAAAAGTAGACATTATTAGGGGTGTAACAATACATCAATATGGTTCTTGAACTCTGTGCTAATTAATATCCAGTGGCAACCTCCAAAGATTGTCTGATCAGAACAATTAAGTGATGTCCTTTTAGGAGGAGCTACACTCAAAAAAAAACAATTGTCTACATTTATGTATTTTAATTGCATATAAAATTTCCATCCATTAGGATTACATCGTTTTAACATGAACAAATTGATAATCCGAGTGTGATTTATATTTGTCAGTAATACATAAATGAAACGGGTATGATTTATGTAACTACATTTACATTTATTAATTTAGCAGACACTTTTATCCAAAGCGACTTGGAACAATGAGAACAATAGAAGCAGTTACACTAACAGTAGGACAACAATATGCAAGTGCTATGACCCTGGATTACTGAAGTGTTACACAAAACTGAAGTGTTAGTATAACTGTATTAATAAACTGAATGTGAATCATATTTGTCCGTCATACATGAATGAAACGGGTAAGATTTATGTAATAGTACACAGCAAAATGCTCATGTTAAATTAACACTGGCTAGTAATCGTGTGTGCACACTACTGAGTGTTAAAGTACCTTTGAAGCAGTGCTGAAGTTAGTGGGATAATTAAGTGATGATTGAGCATTAATGATAAACACCTGCTATTAACAAGCAGAATCAACAAAGGAAAGAGAAACAAGAACAGAAAAGAGAGAGAGAAAATCAGATGAAATCAGCTGAAGATAAAAGACATTAAATCTGTGAAGATCTCAGCAGAGGAGGATTGAACAACTCAACAAACAACATTACCAGCTTCACTTATACTAACTAGATTGACCTTATTTCTGCCATTTCTGTTTTAATGAAAATAGTTTCATTTGAAGTCACCATGATGGAGATATGTTGCTTTAGTTAGGCTCTTGACCCTTGACCTTTTAACATTAGTTTTTTTCTCTGGCTCCTGTAACTGTGTGTTTATAAAGCACATTTGTTACAGCAAGGAAAGCTACAATTATTTAGTTCTGTCTTGCACTAATAATAATGATCATGCTTTTACTAAACTGCGTCAGCATCCAGGACCTTAGCACAGTCTGGGTCCTATCTATAGTTAGTGACTGACTGCCTGACTAAATCACAACAGTGAATTAAACTACTACACATATTCAAATAACCGTATGAACATATTCATGACTGAGCCTAAGTTTAGTACAACCACTTTAGCACAAAACGGACCACTATTGGATATATAAGTAACTGTGTGTGTGTGTGTGTGTGTGTGTGTATGTGTGTTTGTGTGTGTGTGTAACTCTGCAACTGTATTACATTTCAGTCACTTGGCCTGCGGGTCATATGGAATGATCGGGTGGTCCAGTTGTGTTCCACAGACCATATGCTTTGCATCCTTTGTATATTATCTGTAAAAATGAAGCACACTAACATGAACACTTATTGTTGTTGTAGGTTATCTGGCTGTATGGTGACAGAGGAAGGATGTGCTGCTCTGGCATCAGCTCTGAGATCAAACCCTTCACACCTGAGAGAGCTGGGTCTGAGCTACAGTCACCCCGGACCTGTGACTCTGGACAAGTATGTGAGCAGTAACAATCCTCCTGTCTGTTGTGTATATATGTGAGAGAATTTGCCATTGTTTTTGTTGTTGTCAAGAGATGCTTCTTTAGTTATGAAAAAAAGATTGCAATTTAATAATAAAAAAAAGTCAGTTTATTTATTAAAGTAATCTACTTGTAAAATAAATCTCGCTTTGGGTGCCCAGCCAGATGTTGTGCTTCATTAGGCGTCTGAGAGCATTATGAACATTATTTGCATTAAAAAAACAAACACACTCACAAAAACAAAAAAAACATCTGAATGTTCATTTGACATTGAGCTTTACATTATATTTAAAACTATATTTTTGTCCTGGATGGAAGCTCAGATTCTCTATATGATGAATTTAGGAATTTATGATGAATAGGATTTGGTGCACAACAGATCCATTGACTAATGTCTATATCTTGTAAAATGCTCCCTATACACAGAGTAGGCTACACGTGATCGAGAATTAAAAAGCGAAAGTGAAAAGCGAGCTTGCATTCAAATGTGATTACCCCCTACCCCTTAAATGTATCCTGTCATCAGAAGAGCAACTTCACCTTATAAGTATTTTTATTTTGAAAACGATATATATATAATTTTTTTTTACGAAAATGTTTATTTTATTTTTTATTTTTACTTCATTCCTACTTAATTACTATCACTACATTCCAAAACATAATATAATTTTTACTCCATTATATTTCATAAAAACATATTGTTTGTTGTTATTTCGAGCTGAAATTGACACATGCCCCAACAAAAGTCATGTCTGATTCATGAACGAACTGATTCTATCCAATGAACCTGTGGAATTAGTTCACAAGTCACACTGAACAATTAATTTGTGAATCAGACTGACCCGATTGCAGCTGTCCTTGATTAAACAGCTGTGTGTTTGACTTGAAGCTGCGCAGACCAATCAGTGTATGACATCAAATTACCGCGAGAGCGATTCGGACACATATGGAGCGTCTGTTCTCTAATCGTTCTCACAGTAATTTGATGTCATACAGCGATCGGTCTGCACAGCGCCACTTCAAGTCTGACACCTAACAACTCACTGATTCAAATGAACCGGTCAAAATGAGGCAAGATCCAGTCGCCGGAACTTGAACATGTATGCGACTGATGGTGTGAAAATGAAGTTAGTAATGCCGAATTTTAGTATTTATTTTTGTAAATGAAAATCATATTTAGATCATGACTGTCATATATCTGTGAAGTAAATATGCTGTGAAAGGCCATTTAATCCCATTGAAATGCTTAAATTTCCACATTCATGTGTCACTGCGATTTTAAGTAAAATAACTCAAATTAATGCCCATACATCTTCCCTGCTGATGTAGTTGTTTCAAATAATATAAAAGTAGTATTTCTGCATAGTTTTTTCTTAAGATGTTAACGCATTATACCCCATATGACATCTGTACGTTGCCTCATATTTAGCTACACAAATATAATTTTTCCTCATTTTTAAAAAACTATTTGGTATATTATTTCACTTGTTTGCACACTTGAATTGTCAGTAACTTTAATTGATATTTTAGTATATTTAAGTTTAAAGCTTTGATGGTGTATAATACAATTTGGTAATACAAATTGTGCTTATTTGCAGATCAATGCATATTAAATGTCTGCACTAATTGTTCTTATTAGTGTTGACTATTATTTAGTGTGACTAGTGCTGCCTAGAGTAAATATATAGTTCATTGATACTTATTGTAGCGTCTCCAAAGCCAAGCCTCCTTCAAAACACATGAACGCGTACAGCAGAGAGCAAACAAAAGCATCACAAGAGAAGGCGTTAAATTATCTCATGTCTCAAAGCACATCACATTACAATAATAATGAACATAAACAACTTAAACAGCTCTGACCTGTACACCTGACTGCTGCAGATTCATTTCGCCGTTGATAGTGTCGAGATGGAAACGCATAAATTTGAGCCATGAACCGCTCCGAGTATAACGTCATGGGTTTCCATATCTTTAAAATTATAGTATTTATGGCATTAACTCAGCATAAGTTCATTGCTTTGGTTTTAAACTGCAGGCATCATACACTTGCCGACTTTGTGAATAATTACAGAGAAAGACGAGACATCATAAGCTGCATTTCCACTGTCGGGCCAAGATTTCACCAACAAATGGAAGTTTTATCAGAAAACTAATCAGAAAGAAATCACTGGAAGCAGCGAGATCGCAAAACGAACATGATAAAAGCGACCGTTTCCTGGCATTTTTGTTGTTTACTAAAACCCAAGCGTCCATGTTTTACCACAGGTTTATAATAAAAAGTGATACAATGATCATAGTGAATTAATTTGAGTCAAAATTGCACATTAGTCACACTGAAATAAAGTGGTTTACCATTAATTCACAAAAGAAAGAGGACACACAAGTGTGAATAGTGTCCTCTTTGTGAATAGTGAAAGAGGACACCTTTGCACCATCTGGTGGTGATTTGCAAATTATCGCGATTATTTGTGTAATTTTACATACATTTGTATGTAATTTAAGAAAACCGAATAAAATACTGTATAAATAATACAGATTTTTTTTTCTGTATAAAAATGAGAATTACTGTAATTTGTCATTAATGGCACAATATTTAAAATAACAACCGAGTTGTTTTTACAGATTACAATTTTGCAGATATTGTTTGTAATTTTACAGTTTTGACTGAAATTTAAAAGAAAAGAAAAAAAAGTTACTTTTGATAAAATTAGGCTTTATTAATAGTGTTGTGTCTATCAAATATAAATGAGAAAGCATGTAATGTTCCATCAGTAATGCTCCAGTGTGCTCTGAAACAAAAGTTTAATTTCACATTGTGTTTGCTTATTTTACAGTCAACAATAAAATGTCCCTTGGTTAAAGTGATGGGTTTAGCAGGGTTGATGAAAGATCCAGATTTAGTATATCAAACAATTACATTAAGATTAAGTGATAAATACGTAACATGTCGGATGCGTGTGGTTAATTGTGCTCTGTGGATCATTTTTAATAGATGAAATGATTGGGATAATATAGGCTCATAATATAATGACCATGTCCTGTAGGGGTGACCCCAAATAGTCGAAGATTCGATGCTTCGATAGGAGGAGCCTGATTCAACTACCGATCTCACGGTCGAATCTTCGCAGAGGTGTTATGAAACGAGGATCATGCCACTTTGGCTATATGAGGGCGCTCAATGTCTGATTTCACAAAGAACTACCGGTTTTCTGTCAATACGTTAATATTCAGCCTATTATGATAATGTTGTATATAAAAATGTGCAAAGAAAGAAGCTTTTAATAAATATTTTTTAATGTGCGTGAATAAATCAAAACACCCTGTGACAGATTTAAGTTTCACTTTCAATCCGTGACCGACAGAGGAGCGTCTTGGCGGCAAGGATTTAAATCTTTAACAATGTCTGGGATAAGAAAATCTAAAGTGTGGATGTACACCATCAGAAAGGATATTCTCCAAGGCTGGATTTAGCATCAGGAAAACCATGATCGCACTTCTGCCGGCCAACGTTAACAAGGCCGCAATGCGTTCCTAGTAAAGCGTTTTCATATTTTAATTTAACTATTTTAGGAGATTAAGTCGTTAAACGTTTTTCACGTTAAGTGGTTTAGAATGTATTTTATCCGCGCGCACTAAAGACTCCAACGGACTCCAACGGAGTGAAAGACTGGATTTGTTCTCTCGATCAGGTTGGGTACAAGTGATTTCAAAACTTTCAGCCGGTTCTAATTAGATTTTTGGATGCTGTGAACATTTTTAGCTAAAAAGACTGCCACTCCAGTTTAGCATTTATTGTTGTTTCTGCAGCTAAAAATACAAAGTTGAAAATTCTGACTAACTTTCGTTATTGTAATAATTTATTTTTATTTTATTTATTGATCTGTCAGGGTTATCTAATCTAACTATTTGTGGCTTGTGTTTTGAATATATGTTCCCCTGCACTTTAGGCATTTTGCACACATTTGCTCCTCATCTTGTGACTTGATTCTGATTTATTTCGTTTTGTATTTTTATTTATTAGAAAGGTATATTCTGTTCTAATTTAACTTAGTAAATTAATTGTTTATTTTTTCGGTGCATCGATGTTGTGCTGTACTTAGAGCCTGCTTGCGCAGCCATTAATTTAGCCGATTTAATTTGATTTGCATGTGGAATGTAAATCCTGTCTGCAGTGTGGCCTTTCTGGGGTTATTTATGTTATTTCTTAGTTTTATTGATGCAAAATGTATTTATACATTTTTGAAATGTTAAAGCCCCGCCCCCATACACATGATTCGACTATTAGTCGACTATAGGCACTTGACGATTCTGATTCGACTATGAAAATCCATAGTCGGGGACAGCCCTAATGTCCTGTAAGAAAGGCATGTGGATTGGAAAATCTCTTTTTCAATTTGTTTCCATGAAGACTGTGAACAAGGATCAAATCATTTCACGACTGAGAACAGACACTACTTCATCTCTGTCTGATTTAAAGCAGAATGCAAGATTTAATGACCTGCAGTCTCTAATGAAAATAACTGTATTTTTACACTTACAGTGAATATATGCACTGCAAACATCAACGACAGCTTTAACTTGTCATTACTGTAAAGTGACCATGGTGTAAGTGGGATAATCCATGACTAGGTGTGTGTTACACAATTTGAATGAACACAGACAAACCAGCAAACACAAAGAAGAGAAATATAAATCAAGATCTAAACTTAAAGAGAACACAAGAAAAAGAAAAACAAGAACAAAGTATTATTATAATTTTTTTTCCTGATTATTTTTAGCAGGTTCATATTGTTTTATTTTTCATACTGATTCATTTCAAATTATTTATTTCTAATTCTTTTTTTAGTAAATATTGTCCATCCATTCGTTCTTTAAAGCACTTGTCCTTCACTGCTGGCCAAAAGTATGAAACAATAAGATTTTTTAAAATGTTTTTAAAAGTCTCTTCTGCTCACCAAGGCTGACTTTATTTGTTCAGCCTTACAGTAAAAACAGAAATATTATTTTAAAATAACTGTTTTCTATTGTAATATATTTTAAAATGTAATTTATTCCTGTGATCAAAGCTGAATGTTCAGCATCATTACTCCAGTCTTCAGTGTCACATGATCCTTCAGAAATCACTCTAATTCTCTCAGATAAACAATAACTTGTTTCTTCATTCTGGATGCAGACACAATGTTTCAGGAACCTACTTCACAATCACTATTAAACAGTCCTACACTGTTACAGATTCAACTATATACTGTATTTACTCCCATGTTTATCAGTTAAGGCACTGTCAAAGACTTTATATACACAAAGATGGTTCACTCATATTACTATAAATGGGAGAAACTGCAACACACAATATAGTGTAATAAGTCCCGCCTTCTAAATAAAAGAGCCAATGGCCAGTTGGTGAAGTGATCGCATCACTGCTGCTGTTAGAAGCTCTGGTTGCTAAAGAAACAGTCAGTGTCCTGAACTGATGCAGCCTGAAAAATAAGCTTTTGTCATGATTTGAGTATTTAGAAACAACATTTATGAGACAGTTGTTGTCAGAATTTATTTGGGGATTTCAAATATGAAAATTAGAAATAAGCTTGGCAAACAGCTTTGCAGAATTTGATGTTTCCCCATTCAAAGAGAGAAGCGTTTCAGAAATGTCTGTGGAGTGAAATGGCTTAAAGAGACTTTGTGCTGATGAGAACCTTTAGCTGACAAACACAGTCATTCATAATTAACCCTACATGAAAGAAAGAAAGAAAGAAAGAAAGAAAGAAAGAAAGAAAGAAAGAAAGAAAGAAAGAAAGAAAGAAGGAAAGAAAGAAAAGGAAAGAAAGAAAAAGAAAGAAAAAGAAAGAAAGAAAAGGAAAGAAAGAGAAAGAAAGAAAAGGAAAAAGCAAAGGAAAGAAAGAAAGAAAAGGAAAGGAAGAGAAAGAAAGAAAGAGAAAGAAAGAAAAGGAAAGAAAGAAAAGGAAAGAAAGAAAGAAAGAAAGAGAAAGAAAAAAGGAAAGAAAGAAAGAAAGAAAGAAAGAAAGAAAGAGAAAGAAAGGAAAGAAAGAGAAAAAAGGAAAGAAAGAAAGAAAGAAAGAGAAAGAAAGGAAAGAAAGAAAAAAAGCAAAGGAAAGAAAGAAAGAAAGAAAGAAAGAGAAAGAAAGGAAAGAAAGAGAAAAAAGGAAAGAAAGAAAGAAACAAAGAAAAGGAAAGAAAGAAAGAAGGAAAAAAAGGAAAGAAAGAAAAAAAGGAAGAGAAGAAAGAAAGAAAGAAAGAAAGAAAGAAAGAAAGAAAGAAAGAAAGAAAGAAAGAAAGAAAGAAAGAAAGGAAAGAAAGAGAAACAAACCGAGAATTTGTGTTCACAATATGAGAAACTTCTGTTTTTGTGTAATAACTCTCTCTCTCTCTCTCTCTCTCTCTCTCTCTCTCTCTCTCTCTCTCTCTCTCTCTCTCTCTCTCTCTCTCTCTCTCTCTCTCTCTCTCTCTCTCTCTCTCTCTCTCTCTCTCTCTCTCTCTCTCTCTCTCTCTCTCTCTCTCTCTGTGTGTGTGTGTGTGTGTGTGTGTGTGTGTGTGTGTGTGTGTGTTTTCTAGTGTGGATCACGGAGGAGAGTTCATGATGTCAAAATTACACAAATGTAAGTCCAGAAACACAGATTTAGTGTGTGTTGTTGTAAATGTTGGTGTTGTAATGTGTGTGTTCTTGTGTTCAGATGCCGTTGATCTCACACTGGATCCAAACACAGCACACACTGATCTCGTTCTGTCTGAGGAGAACAGAAAGTTGACGCGTGTGGAAGAGAGTCAGTCGTATCCTGATCATCCAGAGAGATTTGATGATGTTCCTCAGGTTCTGTGTGGAGAGAGTCTGACTGGACGCTGTTACTGGGAGGCTGAATGGAGTGGAGATGCTGAAATATCAGTGTCATATAAAGGAATCAAGAGGAAAGGAAGGAGTGACTGTTGGTTTGGATGGAATCAGAAGTCCTGGAGTCTGAGCTGCTCTGATCACGGATTCACTGTCTATCACAATAATAACTCCACTGATGTTTCTGCTGGTTCAGGATCCTGTAAGAGAGTAGGAGTGTGTGTGGACGTGTCGGCCGGCACTCTGTCCTTCTACAGCGTCTCTGACACACACACACTCACACACTTACACACATTCACACACACATTCACTGAACCCCTCTATGCTGGATTTAGACTTAATAATGTTAACTCTTCAGTGTCTCTGTGTCACATTTAACACATACACACACACACACACACGACTGACTGACACATACACACACACACACACACTTACACACATTCAACACCACATTCACTGAACCCCTCTGTGCTGGATTTAGACTTTATAATGTTAACTCTTCAGTGTCTCTGTGTCACATTTAACACATACACACACACACACACGACTGACTGACACATACACACACACACACACACACACACACACACACTGACTGACACACACACATACAACTAACACACACACTGATTAAAACACACAGAAAAACACACGAGAGAAGAAACAAGAACAGCAACACAGTTTTTAATGTGTGTTAGTCTATGATCAGTGTATAAACTCACTGTCCTGCTGTGTGTGTGTGTGTGTGTGTGTGTGTGTGTGTTGTGTCTGAACGTTTGTTGATGTTGGTTTGAAGATCTTGTTGATCATAATAAGAATATCATCAGGATGTTTTCTGGGTTTTTGTTGTTTCTTTAAATATATTTGATCATCTGTTGTTTCCAGAAGAGGAAGACGAGCCGCTGAGTTTCTGTTTCCAGTTTCATTTGTTTGGTCACTTTTGTTGTCGAGTTATTGTGTTGATCTGAATCTGAGAAAGAGAGAGAACGACAGAGAGAGAGAGTTTGAATAGAAACTGTTGAACATTTATTAATAAAGTGTCAGATATGAGACAACTGAACTCCAGAGAGAATCACAGGTTCAAGATCAGACACGCACACACACACACACACTCACTGAACTCTAGACAGAATCACAGATTCAGGATCAGTGACTGACACACACACACACACACACACACACATACTGACTGAAACACACACTTACACACACTCAACACCACATTCACTGAACCCCTCTGTGCTGGATTTACAGTTTATTATTCAGATTGTGTCTGTGTCACATTAAATAATAGACACACTCAACACTAAGTCGCATGTCACATTAAACACACACACACACTGACTAACACACACATCAAAAACAAAAAGTGTTGCTGTTGTTGTTTCTTCTCTTGTGTGTGTTTTCTGTGATCAGTGTATAAACTCACTGTCCTGGTGTGTGTGTGTGTGTGTGTGTGTGTGTGTGTGTGTTTGTGTGTGTGTGTGTGTGTGTGTGTGTGTTGTGTCTGAACATTTGTTGATGTTGTTTTGAAGATCTTGTTGATGATATTAAGAATATCAGAGGATGTTTTCTGGGTTTTTGTTGTTTCTCTGTGTAAATATGTTATTATATATTTGACTCTGTTGATTCTGTGAGGAAGACGAGCAGAGCTGATCTTCATGAAACTGTTGAACTTGTTTTAATGCATATAATTTATGGAAACCATAGCAACCGCCTAGCAAACACTCAGGACACTCTGGGACACTGGACCGGTCCTTCATCAGAGGGGTTTATAGCGCTGATGAAATGATCTTTGGGACGGTTGTCTTCATGATCGGCTCTGCTCAGTTTCACCCTCGCCACTGAACACTGGTACTTTATACATGTGGAATCCAGATGTTTTTCAGAAGATAATCTCATTTTAGTTATATAGAATTCACAAAGATCTTTATAATTTAATGGGGTCATTAAAGATGTTTGAAAAAGACATTACACATTACTGCGAGAGAAAAGAAGTAATTATGTAAATCGATGTCAGATGCATAACTTTTTTAGTTTAAACCACCCTGACTTACAGTAAACACTTACAGTAAATGTATTTGATTGATTGCATTTGTTTTGATTCTTAATTTCTGTTATCTGTCAGCTAGGCCTAAATGATATTGATGTTATCAGATATTGCATATATTAATAAATTGTTCTTTATAAAAGTTGTATATTCTTCTTGCCTTAAAAGAATGAATAAAATCATGAACACAGTCTTAACACAGACTCCACACTCCCTGGAGATTCAATGATTTGTGTGTTCTGTGAGAATCTAAAAGAAGAATTACAGAGTCGAGATGTTTCAGTGATGGAGATTTAGGAAATAAAGGTGAATCATCCCAACCTAGAAATGATAAACCCTGTTATCAGATGAACAACTGCCTTCACATCCACACACAGTCATTCACCAATACAAATATATTTCATGACATTTAAATGAGACTAACAATATTCCCACAACCAGAAGCCCAGATATTAAAGGGCTAATATTTAATTTGGGTTCACCCAAAATAAACTGCGAGTTCACCCAGTAATTTCAGTTCACCCAAAATTTTTAATTCTGTTATCATGTCGTACCAAACCCAAGACTTTAATTTATCTTCAAAACACAAAGATATTTTAAAGGAAATCTGAGAGATTCCAGTCCGTCTGTTAAAAGTTTGTTCAGCCAAAACTGACGCGGTCACACTTTATATGAGGTGTTTTTCACTTCTATGTACTTCAATAAAATATAAGTTCAATGTACTCATTGTGTTCGTATTGGATTGCAAAACACTTTTGCTGCTAGTTGTTACGGTTAGCAGGAAAGAGGCGAGGATCTACTCAATAATTTATTAAATATACACATAAAGAAAATCCAAACAGGGAAGATGAAGACAATAATCCAAACAGGGGAAGATAAGAATAATTCAAACAGGAAACAAAAACACAACAGTTTTACAAACACTCATGTAAAGACAACGACTGAAAAAAAGACAACTGAAACACATGGGTATTTATACACTGGATAACAATGAACAGGTGTGTGTAATGAATTACCATGGGAACAAACAAGGGTAACTTTAGAAACAGAGGAAAACTGGAACAAACTACAGGAAGTGAACAATGGAGACAGAAAATACACTTCAAAATAAAAGTCCTAGAACACAGAACACAAGGGAAATCGTGACACTGTTGATGTGGATACGGGTACATTTAAGGACTGGTTTAGTGCTCTGGGAAGGTTTAAGTGTCAATAGTGGTTATTGATGTAATTACAGAAATGTGGGTACATGCGGGTATTGTAAAAATATAAGTACTATGTAAAAAACCTGTATGTACACAATAAGTTCATTGTATCAAATGATAAAATTGTATTACATAATAGTTAAAGACACCCAAAATAAAGTGGGACCTCTGACACTTTAAAATATTTGGAAAGAGATCATAAAATAAATCAATATGAATGAAGTGGTTTAATCAACGTCTTCTGAAGAGACACAATTGTTTTATACTTATATATATATATATTTTTTATTTACTTACGACACCTTCTACTTTAATATAGCAGTATCCTGGCCTTTTTATTCAGATATATTGTTCTTTATATTGGAAATTTTCTGTAACATGCTTGGATTAATGACGGAAGTAAGCAGTTTCCCAGGAAAACCGTCCTGACAACTCAAAAACATTAATATTAAAATCATTATTAAAAACTTACCGTAGTGATTCAGTGTAAATCAAAATCACAGTTTGGAAAATACATTTTTGATATGATTGTTAAACTTTGTTCATTCGTTCCAAACAAAAAAGTTGCACAGTGGTAGCTTTATGTGCAACATTCATTAAGTTGCTCAATCAGACAACCAAATAAACAACATTTACACATTTATTTGTAACAATGTACAGAAAGCTTGCATGTAATTTACAGAAAGCCAGTAATCAATCAGAAAAAGATCAGCACTCATCCAGGCATTTGTTGGTTTAATGTGAACCTCTGTTCGGGAACTGGTAATCCCGCAGAGCTAAAGTCTCTCCAGCTGGATGAAGATGCTATCTGGAAACGGTGGAGTCTGTGTGTGACTGGTTGGAGGAGGTGGTGGCGGCGCTGAGCAGAGAGAAACCGCTGTGACTCGACTCCAGGCTGCTCATGGAGCCTCTGATGGACACACACACACACAAACACACCTTTAAACTGACCATTTGGCTTTCCAGATGATAGTTTACCATGATTCATTCACATTTTTATGCTAAGCACTTTGCAATATGTAAACATCCCGACCTGAAGTCAGTGGACTGCAGCACTTCTGTGAAATACATGACTTTGCATTTGTGTGAGGAGACCTGCAGAGAGGCCAGAACATCATCGACACGCGGCCGACTGGATGAAGTGCATGTTGGAGTGCTGTAAAGACGCCACTGCAGGATGTAGAATCCAGGCCAGCGCGTCACATGAGAGCCCTGATGGGAAACCAAAGAAGAGAATGAGAGTTTGTCTGGTTTGAGTCGTCCATGTTGCTGACAGGTTTGGTGAGATTCCCTCACCTGTACGCTCTCTCCCTCTCTGCAGGTGAGGGCCGTCTCCACCATGCTGTAGTCTTGTCCCAGCATCCACGATCGGTCAATGAGCTGGACGTTGTTTCCGCCGGGACAGGCGAGGTTGTGCGCGCTCAGACCGTCTCTTTTAGCTGGCTGAGGGACTCTTCTGGAGTGATAGATGTTGAAGATCACGTCGCCTTTACACACGTCAAAGTCCCACGTGATGACGGACGATACGTCTGTAATCTCTATCAGCACCTGAAGATGAACAAAGGGGTTTATCTTTATTTCATAATGCATAACACACAGCGCTGCGCACCATTCAGAATTCAACCGGGAATCTGGAATTTCAATTGCAGGAAAACATTCAAATCAGAATTTACATAAGGAAGAAAAAGTAATTTTTTTGAAGAAAGTCAGTAACCAAGCAGTTGGACCCCATTGACTTCCATAGTATTTTTTTCCTACAATGGAAGTCAATGGGGTCCATTCACTGTTTGGTTACTGACATTTTTCAAGATATCTTTTTTTTTTTGTGTTCAGCAGACGAAAGAAATTCATACAGGTTTGAAACAATTCATTTAAAAGAAAATATTTTTCAGTATGAACAAATCAGTCATGAAATTGTCTATTCCTATTCAAATTCACACTCAAATTAAAATGGAGCCAATTCTGAAGTTTATGGTAACACAATAATACACTATAAGATGCAAATGTACAGATCTGCACTTTAAACAGAACTAGACTAACAATATTTGACTTCACGCTGCATGTCTTCTTAAAACCAACAGATGGCAGCACTTATTAACACACTGAATATGAAAGTGAACGTTGCCCAGCTGAAGTAACCAGTAAAAGCTGTGTATTGTTGAGTGTTGTGAGTGTATGAGCTGTACCTCATGTGGAGATCCCTTCAACACACTCGCGCTCTTGTAGATAGATTCATTCCACAGTTTAACCTCCTCGTTCTCCAGATCCTCGGCCGTACGGTACAGAGACTTGGGAACCAGACCTCCCTCAGGAACATCACACTGAATTAAACATGAGAAGATTAGATTTTTTTGATCATTTCTGTCTGAATAAATACTGTACACTGTCCAGCTACATGTGTCCTGTAGTGAATGACATCTCTTGGTTTTCTGTGGCAAGTCAAGTTAAGGTCAGCTTTGCCCCTGTGCTTTAATAAAAGACCATCACGAATATACAAGTATACTTGTACAATAATTGTACACGAGTACAAGTGATATGGCAAGCAAATTCTGATTATAATGGCAAATGTGTTTCATGTATTCACTGATATCAAACATATCATATCACAACGGCATGATCCCATGTCTTGATGCCGTTACATTATTTTACCTCCACATTCCTGGAGAGAAACACATGACATTGTTGCTATTAATGGGTTTTACATTCTCTTGTGAAAAAGAAGTGCGCCTAATTGTATTTAATGTGCACTTGTAGTGTACTTCAAATCTAAAAGTATATTTTTAATCAACTGTACATGTAGATTATATATTATTAATGAAATAAAAGACCACTTAAGTGCACCCTTAAGAGACGCTATGTTTCTTAACACAATTTTAAAAACTCCACTTTAATAATGTCAAATTAAAGGTTTTACTTTAATGTACATTTTAAATCATTTTGTTTTAATAATCTTTTGTCATGTTTTGCACTGTAATGTGTTTGTGTTAAATTAAAAATAAATATAAATGTACTAAATAGCAACTTCACCATTACAAATGAGTCATTTCAAATATAGTTTAATACATGACATACATAACAAGTTTCAATAGAAATGCCATTGTATTTTTAGTGTACCATAAAAGCCTGTCATTCAGCAGTAACTTCATATTTCAAAGACATTTCAGAAGTAATAATGAAGTTCAATCATACTTAAATGGGTCAAAAAACACTCTAAAGTTCAACTAATTGCATGTAATATCAATATTAAACTATAATTCATTTTCATTTAATTGCAATTAACATGCAATTAATTGTCCGAAAACTTTACATTCATTTTGCATGCAAGTATATTCTTTTAAAGTATATTATTTCCATTATAAATCCTCTTCCGCTAACGTATGCTGAAATGTACAACTGTTTTACAATGCCTGTTGAAGTGCCTTAGAGGAGCGTCTGTTTGGCACAAACCACTGTATCATTTTATGATAAATATGCACACAAAGACCAATATTCAAATATAATTATGCAAATTAATATCTGGGAATGAGTTGTTGGTCTAGGGAAGGTGCGTGACATGTCCTATCACTTCTGAACAGAGTTCCAGCTTAATGATCCCGCATGTCTCTATATAGGCCTATCTCTGCTTTCCTGAAGAGCTTCAGCTTAATCTAACCAGGCCAGATGAGAAGCACATGACCACATCTCAACGGCAGCACTATCATCAGATTTGCTCTCTACAACACGAGTAATATCAGACCCTAACTCTCTGAATATGCTCTTAGTAAAGGCTCTTATCATCTCAAGGCTAGATTACTGCAATACTCTGGAGACCAGCTTTGTGAACTCCATCAACCCTCTACATGTACTAAAGAATACAGCAGCACGTCAGGTTTTCAACCAACTGAAGAGGGTTAACACAGGACCAATATCCTGCAGGTTAGCTCCAACACTTATTAAACACACCTGAACCAGCTTATCAAGGTCTTCAGGATTACTAGAAACTTCCAAGCAGGCGTTCTGGAGTTACACTCTGCAGGACAGTGTCCTTCCAGGACTGAGGCCTTGTCCACACTAATACGCTTTAGTTTGAAAACGCATCTTTTTCTCTGCTTTTCGGCCTCCCGTCCACACTGAGACGCCGTTTTTATTAATGATGAGTTGACACGGGTTAACATGTCAGATCTCACCACCTGTAGTTCTGAAGACTCACCAGAGAGTCTCCTCCTAAGAAGTCAGGGATGAAGTCTCTGTTGATGTAGTCCACCAGTCCTCCAGGCCCCTGGTAGTCATTCCCAGCGTAGATGAGAAACTTCTTCCGTGTGTTTTCATCGATGAATGGACTCACCTGAGCGCAGAACAAAAGCAAACACGACATTTACAGAAGCCCGGAAATGAAGAAAGGCCAGATGAGTGAAATAACACCGCGCTAACATGACATTTAACTGCGATGGGTCAGTGTGTGGAGACATTTACAACCATTAAATGAAGATTGAGTAATCTCAGTCTTTCCTAATATCTTGAACTATTTGTTAACATTCTTTTTATGTTCTAAGTGTGTCATAATGTGAAATCCTATGAGTGTGTGTGTGTGTTTACCAAAGTCCAGAGCACAGGAAACACTCTGGGTGCTCTGATTATGAGGAGACGGCCCAGTGTTTCAGGGTAGTTGGCTCCTACAACTTCTATCATCCTCAGCAAGGCTTTGATGGCCGGTCTCCACAGATGCCTCATATTTAACCCCTCAAGATCCACCAGACATGTCCAACAACTACAGCACAAGAGCACTTACTTATTTAGGGTGGAGGCACCATGTACAGTAAAACACACAATGTGTACAGCCACTGGTGTTGAGAACCGATAACTGATTTTTATTCATAATCATTCAGTACCATTAAAACGATAATAAATAAATGCTGGAACTGGCTGGTTTTCATGATGTTCGGTTCTAAGTGGAGTTGGAATTGGAACCAAATCCAGAACAATCAAATTCCTTTTGATTCCCATTTATTATGGCCAGTTTTGAGTAAGTTACTCTAAAAAAGTAATTCATTACTTGCTACTAATTTAATCTTCAACAGTGTAATTAGATGACTGTACTAATTACTCTCTCTATAAAGTATTGCATTACTAATTACTTTCTAAATCCCACATCAACCTCGACCAGTTGAACAATACAAGAATAGACATGAAACTGCTCTTTTAATTCTTTCAAATAAATAATATAAAATTGCATAAATTATTCTTGAACTGACCAAAGTGTTTAAAAGTAGAATGATACATTAAAAACATAGATTTTAACACAAGACGTTAAATTCACTATAGTTTTATATAGAATTGTTATATTGTCTATGTAGTATTTAATGCAATTACATCTCAAGTAACTGTTAAATTACAGAAAAATCCCATACTTTCCTTTTTTGAAGGGGAAAGTAATTAAATTACAGTAATTAATTACTCAGTAATGCATTACACCCAACACTGATTATGGCCACTATATAGAGATTAATACAGTACATGATCTGTTTGGTAATGCATGAATAAATGAAGTACCTGATTGGTTTTCCAAATATTTTGGTTTTCTCTTGACAGTGTCTGAGACCTTCCTCGTTGATAGACAGCACCTAAACGTTGGGTCAAAGGTCAAGGGCGTCAGTGAATATGGTCATTTTATTTAATTGAATTTGAATCCCTGGTGCAGCCTGGTTTATCCCAAGTCATTTTTCTATTGCTAACACTAAAATAGATTTTTTTTATTTTTGTTTCTTGTCTCTGACTTTCTCACTGTGGGATTAAAGCATTATGAGTTTTTCTAGCAGATCCCTTTTAAGAAAAGA
Organism: Rutilus rutilus; assembly: GCF_951802725.1. Taxonomy (NCBI): domain Eukaryota; kingdom Metazoa; phylum Chordata; class Actinopteri; order Cypriniformes; family Leuciscidae; genus Rutilus; species Rutilus rutilus. Next base: position 60,247,249 of record NC_140209.1, read on the forward strand.
GTGATATGACCAAAATATTTACCAATATATGTGACTTTCAACCACAGTACGGAACGATATAGTGCTTCTGTATGAAATCAGAGATGTTACAAAGTGAAATTAAACCTAAATTTCTCAAACATTCTCAACACATCAGACTCTGTGAACACCTGCTATTTTTCACTTAAGACAACTGAATCATATCTTCATTGATGCTTTTTAAGAATTTTTACTCTATAGAAACAAAACCACCCAATATTTCAATCTCCTAATTACCATTAAATGCTCAGTCGTTTGCCCGAGCATCAGACTTTGACAAGCAGGGTTGTTTCACTTGTGACAAATCTTCAATTACACTTTTTGAGAATTGCGTACTCTCGCTTAGAAACAAAACCGACCAATGTTTTAATATCTAAATTGCTTTGAATGCTCAGACGTGTGTCACTGCTGCACTAATATATGAGCTAGAGTAGACAACACTATAAATACAATATAGATAGATCTAAATCTTCTCAGCCCCAAAAACTTGCTCTATGGTAAAGCTCTCAGGCATTATGAATACAACAGCATGACTGTAAAGCTGCTTTGGAATGATGTGTATTGTGAAAAGAAATGTTTACATACATTTCATACTATTAGTATTCGTCTAACTCTTACATGTCTCAGAAGAGTCTCTTCTCCCAGCGTCCGCACTAAACCTTTGGTGTCCATTTGTCCAAGTCGAAGGATATAGAGAGGACGTCCATCTATATAATACACACGGAGAAGCACATAACCACATTAACTTCTGCTTGTTTGATATTAACACAGCCTATGGAAAACATCAATTCCTCTGTTTGATCCGTATCAAGCTCTCGCTTCAACTGATCTTCATTTCAAAGGCTGCTTGTAAGTCCGGCACAGGCCTAACACACATCCAGGATTGAGAGGGGAAATGCCTCTCCGTTAGTTCTGTGGCAGATAATCAGGCTTTAAATGACAATGTCTAAAGTAGTAAAGTGAAAGTAAATGCGATGGACCTTTGTCATGGTGATGCCAGCCTCCGGTGTAATAGTCCTGCAGGAGCTGCGGACACTGCCACGTGTCTAACAGGAAGTCGATCTGATGCTGCTTCCTCCACGTGAGCGTCTGACACAAAGCCTCTTTAGCCTTTTCCAGATTAAAGTCTCGTGAGCGCAGGAAACGCAGCACGTGCTCGTCTTTAGGGATCTGATGGGATTCATATAAATGTGGATTTAATTCAAATAAAATCCCCCATCTGGTTGGAAATTCATGTTTTTGAACGAAGTCTCTTCTGCTCAACAAGGCTGCATTTATTTGATCAAAGATACAGTAAATACTGTAATATTGTGAAATATTATTACAATTTAAAATGACTGTTTTCTATTGTGATATATGCTAAAATGTAATATAATTCTGTGATTAAACCTGAATTTTCAGCATCATTACTCTTCAGTCTTCAGTGTCACATGATCCTTCAGGAATCACTCTAATATGATGATTTGATCATCAAGAAACATTATCAATGATGAAAACAGTTGTGCTGCTTCATTTTTTTATTTTTTATAAAGTAACGGTTTTCATATCATTATATACAGGTTTTGTTTAAAACAATCACTTCATAACTTATTTTTGTTCAGTAAATATACTGTCAATAAAATGTGTTCATTTTAAAAATAAGTAAAGATTATGAAAGATCCCATAATAATTTAAATTGGCTTAACAGTAGTAACAATACGTATGATATTTTATGATTTGATAAAAGACCCCCTGTGGTGAGAATCCAGCTTTTACTGTTGTTTATATGTCTATCTGGTGTTTTTAATATGCTTTATGACAAAACATTGTCAACACAATTTTCTCCTTAAAACTGCAGTGAACCAAAGACAGCCTCAAAAACACATTTGAAATCGCTGGTGTTTCTGACGTCACAAACTACCTTGTAACCAATCAGGTCAAAGTGTGATCGTCAACGAGTGGATCTCTGAGCTGGTGTGAGTGAGTGGAGGCGGGGCTCATTTGCATATTCATAGAACCGCATATTACATTCAAGCTATTTTAAGGCATGAATAAGTAAAAAAAAACATTTGAATATGACATTTTGGTGATCAAAGATGAGTTTTAAGGGTTAAACCTATTGACTACAGGGGGACTTTAACAGAATCACTGACATTAACCATCTAAATCTGACCATGTCATGTGAACAAATAGAAAAGTCTGCCATGTCAAGTATTAAGCCTTTAGCTTAGGGGCCTTTTAACCCCAAATAACATACTTTTATATTTTCTTAAATTCAAAACTGTTGATTTAAAAAAAAAACTGAAAACCATTAACAAGCTCTTTGTTTCAAAATATGTTTGGTAATTGTATTGATTCTCATTTGCTACCTAAATCAATTACATTTTTAAAAACATTAAATATTAGATCAAATTAGCACAGAATCAACTTTGCATTGCTTCCCGCCATCGTGTCAAGGATCAACCAAATTCGAGTTTTTGTACCATCTAGTGGTTTAGAGTACAGAAATAAAATCAATGCACCTTTAGCCCCGCTGTCCCCGACTAGTACTTTATCCTGAACATTGCACTCACCTTTCCTTTGTGTGTTTCCTGCAGCCACTGTCGAAGGCGAATGAGGCAGCTCTCCTGGAAAGGAGTCAGCTGTCCCAGATAGCGTGAGATGTAGTCTGCATCTAACTTGTCTGAAAACAACACACAACCATCAGACAGCTGATATGATAGATCATTTGAACATGTTCCTGCCATCATTTGAAATCAATAGTGAGTTAATCACTCAGTGCGGTGTGTGTGAGGACTACTGTTTGAGACATGCACAGAGATGCCAATGTAGAGAGCTTCAAATAAGTCAATATAAATAAGACAAGCTAACTGGAACGCTCTCTTAAAGTTATGAACAAACGTTCCTCCAGTAACATTAATTTTAACACTTTATTTCGATGGTCCACTTTAGACATAACTACAAGTAACTTTGCAACTACATGTCGACTAACTCTCATTAGAGTATTTGTAGACTGTCTGGTTAATATCTGCTAACACTTTATTTTGATGCTCCTCAACAGATTTTCTACTGACTATAAGTAACTTTGCAACAATATGTCAACTTAATCTAACCAGTCTACTAAAATACTCTAATGAGAGTTAACTGACATGTAGTTGCAAAGTTATATATTAGAATATATATTGTTATAAGTGAGGTTTGTTTCTTTCAGGGTGGAGTTAGGACGCTGCCTTTGAAAGTACAGAATCTGCTCAAGTGGGAAGTAGACAACAAGGCAGCTCACTAGAATTTGGACATGTTGATTCTCGTTATCATTCCATTCCTCCTGCATTATTATATTTATGAGCACACGCTCGCGGGCAGAAGTATGATTCATCTCACCATCCGGAGAGCCTGGCAGGACGTCTGTGGAGCTGGGATGAGTTCTACTGTTGCATGCTGGGACAGCTCTGGCTAAGCTGACAGGCGGTTGGTGAGGCGCGATGGTGGCGGGAGGAGGGACCCAGCGGGGCATGTGGGTAATGCCCTCCTCCTCCAGTTGTTTGAGGTGAAATTCAATAATCTCTTTTCCCTGTAGAGAGAAAGAGACAAATAGAGAGTGACACAAGAGTTTAGTCAAATGAAACAAGTAAACATTGGCTTTAGGTACACAGGCGTATGAAAAACACACTCTTACACGCAAGCCAGCCACAACCAGGACATTACAACATTACAAGAAAACAGATCCTGATGATAGACATAAAAGAAACCTAAAATTAGGAAGGAGATTCTTGAAAATAAGGAAGGAAATTCTTGAAAACAAAGCAGTAAGAAACAGCCATTATCACTGTCTGAGTCTAGATAAAGTAAACATTTATTTTGTGAAATATAAAAAACAAAAATTATGTTTCAAATGTTTTAGACTTAGGGCCAGATTTACAAACAAAACAAAACAAAAAACGTTAAAAAAAACCCTACTGTCATGATTTACTAAAGACACGCAGTGAAAAATTAGCTCTGAAAAGGCGTGGACAGGGTTATTTTTGTGGCATTACATTTGTAGGAGTTTCCCTTTCATTTATAGGAGGAAAGTATTTAAATGAATCATGCAAGGTGATTTACTGGTATCTGCGCCTTTATTTTCCACCCAAAAATAAGCATGTCTTAAACCAGATGCTAATTTGCTCTGCTCCTGGTAGATTGTGTTGGTCTTTAAGGCTACGTTACATTTAGGCTACATTACTCCAGATACATTTGAAATCGGCGTTTTCCATTTAAAAACGTTCTCCGTCCACACTAGCGTTTTTTAGCGAGAAACTTTTGAAAAATGCCTGAAAGCGCTAAATTCACCTTACAGCGCATGCGTAAAGCCTCACAAAAGCTCACTGAGATCATACAGACGGAAAAATAAATGTTAGCAAAACATCTCAGCATTCACTGATGCGTCCAGGTCGCTCTCAGTCACCATTATATGTTTGGTCTAAATCGCGACTGCTCTCATGTTTTGCTGCAGGACAGCAAATGTGAGTGAATTCTGTCATCTTTGCAGGACTGTGACATGAAGAGTGTGTAAAGTAACATATTTTAGCAACAGTGTGAAAGTGAATAGTACAAAACAGGCACAATACCGTTATAAACATGCATATCTATTGGTACAATATGCGTCACATGACTAAACTTACGTCATCGTTTAAATAAATACCTCAGTTTTGACGGTCCACACTACAACGCGAAAACGGCGTTTTCAAATGTATCCACTTTGGAGAGCGTTTTCAAAAAGGTTTTGTTTTCATTAATAAAAACGGCATCTCAGTGTGGACGGAAGGCCATAACGCAGAGAAAAAGATGCGCTTTCAAACGAAAACGTATTAGTGTGGACAAGGCCTAAGGAAACCATCCGGCTGCTTCTGTGTTCAATATGCAGTCAGTAGATCACGCGCATAACTTTCCAATCGTGATTTTTTGGGAATTGTGCTCTCACGCTAATTTCCCCCGTTTAGTAAATCTGACCCTTAATATTTACTTGTCCTAGTTTTCCAGATAATCTTCTTTTGTACAGATTAGGGTTAGGGTTAGGGTTAGGGTTAATGAGATTGGAGGGGGAAAATATATTCCAAAGCTTTTTCGAGGGAACAAAAAGTCTCTCAAAATGTTTCTAGTACATTTGGAAATACTGTAGGAAAAAGTCTTTGTGAACAGAGTGATTTAGGAATAGATAAAGGTTTGAATTTGGCCTGTCACATCTCCTGATCCATCCATCCAACCAAGCAACCAATCAATGCACACACACCTTTTTAATACTGGCGGCGTATTGCTTCATTGCGATCTTCTCTGCGGTGCTCTCGAAGCCGAAGAAGGATTTGATGTCCATGCTGGCGGACTGCTCAAAACAGGTCCAGTCTTCATTCTCCGGGTGAACCTGAGGAGGGATCGTTCAGACGTCAGGATCCCTCTTAAAGCAGCTAACACATAAACACGTGTCCTTAAATAAGAGGGAAACGGCAGGGAGAGAGCAGGGCAGACCGTGTAGCAGCAGTGCTCGTAGACGTTGACTCTGCTGGAGAAGGACTCGTTGTACGCCTCTATGTGCAGAGTTCTCTCTCTTCGGTCCAAAGAGTTCTTCTGGATGAAATACAAGTAGTCCACTCCTGCTATCTGTACACACAGACATGTGTCATAATCATAATCAAGGCACCGGCTATTATGAAGATTTAAAGGCTAAATGAAAAAGAGTTCACCTAAACAAGTAATATATTGTTTATTTCATTTATTTTCCCACACGTTGTGCCAAACCTGTGATACACCAATGACGACTTTTTGAAGAATCTTCAAGCATTTATTTATTTATTTATTGCATACAACAACATCTCATTTTTTGTTGTTGTTGTTTCATTTTTCTTTCTTTTTTTAGCATCAAAAGGGTTTTTAAAATAATTTTACTATAGTCATTTCTCTTTTAGGATCATCAAATAACTGGGTCAATAATCTTTACATACAGTAATCGCAGGGAACAGCTTCTCGTATTATTTTAATGTTCAAATGTTAGTCAAATGAATGCTCACAGTGCCACAGTTTATGACATTTTGGACTTCTAAAAGATGAAATACCCTCTTTAGAAGCCGAGGAGCCTCGACGTCCACGGTGCACCTGCGTTCAGTCACTTGTGTCGCCCCGTCTTCACTATGACACTCGCTGATGATGTCGCTGGTCACAAACATGGGTATCAGCGGACAGTTTGGGAATCTTTTGTCATAGGCCTATGAGAGAGAAAAAGATGAAACCAATGTAAGAGTTGGAGAAAAATAAAACAAACTCATTACGAGAGAGAAGCAGATGCAGGACAGTTTATGCACACAATGCAATTTTAATAAAAAATATGGTTCTCTTCAGATAAGCTTATGTGTACAAATGACCCCCATTTAGATTATATATGTTCCTGAAAATTTGACACTTGTCTTGTGATGTGTTATCGTTTTATTTTCAGTTGACTTAGTGGCTCATATGACCAGGTTAGCAAGTAGAGTGTGTCACATGAAGTCTTAAGTCAACGATACCAATAAACTACAGGTACGCCCGTCAATATTTACTCCCTAATCTCTCGCTTTTTAAGGTTCCCAGTTTAAGAAGTCACAGGAGGACTGTGTTAGAGGAACCAGTGCAACACAGTAATCCTTGTGAAACAGAAGCACACTTTAACATACTTTTAAAAAGAGTGCTTATTACGGAAATAATATACTTTAAAAGAATATCCGTGACAAATGAGTGAATATTGCATGTTAGTTGCAATTACATGTAAATGTATTATAGTTTACATTTATATTAAATGCAATTATTTTAAAAGATATTGCAATGCATATTTACATATAATGTTTGACCCAGTTTTAAGTACATCATTATATAATTTCAAAATGACTTTATTGTCTCTGAAATATGGTTAAAGTTAGTGCTGACAAGCATTTATGGTAAACTAAAATATCTAATGTAATATCTATTGAAAGATCGTGTTGTTTATTTGAACGTTTTTGTAATTGTGATGACGTAGCTGCAATTTACTACAGTTAAAATTAAGTGTTAAGTGTATTAACATGTATATTATAATCAAGTGTTTGGTTACACGTGTTTTGGTAGTTTGTCGACACAAATCAAAACTCAAAGTAAGTGCAGTTCTTTAAAGCACAACAAAAGATTATTAAAACATCATTATTTGAATTCTCTTTATTATTTGAAGTCTTTAAGCACACTTATGTAATCTTTTATTCCATTAATATTGTATTGTCTGCAAGTAACATAGTCAGACATATACAAATAGTCTTGCATATTATTGTTAAAAATCCTTATTTTACCAGCATTCTTACTTCCAGAACGCTACTGTTGGGGTCTAATGAGTTCTGTCTCTCTAATGATGCATATATTTTACACCACAGCTCTAAACTGCATTCACGTTAATGCATTAGCCATCAGAGCAGAGATATTTCTGCTGAGCAGTGGATGAGGGTTTTCAAGTACATGTTTGTTTTAGTATGTGTACTCTGCTATTCCACTGAAAGTCACGCACGATCCTGCTAAAAAACAAACAATTCTAATATGTACACAATGCATAAAATGTAAATGATCTATAGAGTCTACTTTGAGACCTACTAAACCAAGGCAAGCTCCTTCCCTCTGAATTATACACACACTAACTGTATATGCAACAGTTTAGTATGCTTCATTGTTGTCACATGATCTGGTCATGCTGCCTCCAGTTGTCATCTTAGTTTAGTTTAGATTTTTTTATTAGGCATTTAATCCATTTTTGCAATAAAGAACTGTCATGCTGGACTGAAAGGTCATGTCATTTTGGTCACTGTAGTAGCTCATATGCATACTGAAAACCTGCAAACCGCAGAGTATGCTAGCCTCTTTAAAATGCTTGACCTTTGTGTCAAATCCATAAAGTGATGATGTCCATGGACGTCATCCATTAAAGCGATTGATCAAACAATGAAATGTTTTCTCTGGAGTGAACACAATAACAGCTTTTATGTAAGAGATTAAGCATTGTGTATTAATTTCTACTTTCAGGAACAATAAGCCTCACTACAGCAGTCCTATAGCTGAAAAATGCCTTTTAAATGCATATTTAATTCCTGAATTTAAATTTAATGCAGCTGAATTACAATTCTGTATAATTGTAAAATTATAATGGTCATTTGAATTTAATAAAGCAGAATTAAAATAGAACAAAATAAATAAAAAAAATCCATACAACTGCTATGTTTTTAATTATACAATTATATATATATTTTTTTTTTTTGAAATGTCATTATATTTAATGAACTAAAATAAAATAAAATCTACTTTTATCCTGAAATACATAATTAGTCAATATGAATGATCTGTGGTGTTGAACTAATGAAAGCCGTCAGCCTGCTCTATTTCAATTTGGTTTTAAAATAATGCCGTTTAACAGAACTACATTAATCTACATTAAAAATACATTACACACGATGATGAACAGAAAATCCCACCAATCAGAGAGTCGCGACAACAAAACGTGCCAAAAGCTCTTTAAGCTCCGCCCACTCCCATGACACACTACGAATGACGTAACCCTATACTCTCAAAATACTTGTATATACTGTATATAATCAATATTTTAAATTAGTAGTTTTATATTTCTCTATCATTTTTAATTCGATTATGCAGTTTATGGGATAGTAGTTTTTTCCCCCTTCACTAAAATCTTGAACCTTTATATTTTTTTCCCCCATTTTCAAATACTTTTTTGCCTCAAATCAATATTTTTAATGTTATTATTTACCTTGCAGTAGGTTGATTTGGTTCTTTGCTTATAATGCTTATAAAAAAAAAGGAGATTGATTCGAAAAAATACTTCCGGAACCACTCTCCCTTTGGAGTGCCGTCGGCAAAGCATGCTGGGAAATAGACATCCCAGCCGTTTCAGATAAACTTAAGTTCGTCTAAATTAAAAGAAACAGTTCAGTTTACTTAAAATTCAGTTCTGTGAACTTGAAAGAAGAAGAAAGTGCTAAATACTCATAAAAGTTAATTTGACTCAACTAATTCGTTTAATTTAAGTTTGTGCTACTCAAACCAATTAATTATTTTGAGCGTTAGGGTTTAGTGTACTTCCGGAACCAATGCCGCTGAAAAAAAATGGACGGACACTAACACACTCAAGTTCAGTTCAAATTCGCTCAACCCCCGTGATGTGTGCAGTCTTGGAAATCTAGAACAATCCCTGTAGTTTCTCCTATACTAACACTATTACATGTTGAAGTGGGTCTTATATTGTGAGCAACGAGCCCGGCACCACTGTAAGTGACATTAACCCTGAGGTTTCTGCCCCAGATGAAGTTTGATTGACAGGAGAGGCAGCAGCGACCCGTGCTGACTAAAGCATGACGTCAAACTGTGCACTCAGCAAATCTGAAAAAGCAATACACAATAATAATGTTGATAAGAGCGAGTGATTAGCGCTTTCGCCTGGGGAAATTATGTCACTGTGGGGGTGAGGAGGATCAATGCATGTGAACTGTAACCTAATTAACCGGCTGATCAATCAAGCCTTGAGATTACTGACACTGTGCCAGAGTTAATACTGCGGCAGACTCACTCCACACATTCAGACCAGTATTATATGGCATTCATGTGTGAAATAAATTGAAATTATTTTTTTAGTGTAGCTATGAGAAAGAAAGCTATTGAACATTAAAACTCTCCTCCCATAACTGATATGATGGATCAACTTTCCAACCACAAAACGGCAAAGACCTATTGCCTCATCTTTAACACTTGCTTTGATATATTATTATTATTAACAGTAATACATTTTTAAATGTGTCTTACATTATGGCTCTTTCCCTTGAGAAAAAGAAGTGTGCTTAATTATGTTAATGGGGTGGTATAATGCCCTTTTCACAAGATGTAAAATAAATCTCTGATGTCCCCAGAGTGTGTGCGTGAAGTTTTAGCTCAAAATACCCCACAGATATTTTTATATAGCATGTTAAAAATGTCAATTTTTGAGGGTACGCAAAAACGCACCGTTTCTGTGTCTGTCCCTTTAAATGCAAATGAGCTGCTGCTCCCGGCACAGAGGGCGGAGCTTCAACAGCTTGCACTCACACAGACATGCACCGAAAATTTCAAAACTTTTAACCTTTTATGGTCAAACCGGATTCAGACAATGATGGAGAGACTCAAGAAGAAGTAACAACATGTAGAATGCAACAGGACGTTTCTGATTGGTTAGTTGATGAATTTATGTAGCTTATGTGTAGTTATCTTCTAGTCAGTGATTAGCATATTCTGTCTTGATAATCTATAAATCTTGTTCCCGGGGGCGGGGTTTATGTAAATGTTAGGGTTGGTGATGCCACTAACCCGGGAGGAATGTTGTGTAGTCCCTACCAGCCATTTGTTGTAGTCCTTAAAAAGCGATTTCTTTAAAAGCAAATATCTCCCTTTGCTTTGAACTTTGAGCGTTGTAACTTTGCAGATGTTGATTATGTTCAAACGGCAATATTACACACTAACTAAAGTTAAAAAAGTGAAATCATAATCAACCACCTCTTTAAATGTGAACTTAACGTACGTATGTCAAATCTTAAAAGTATTATTTTTGATAAAACCATATATTATTGAAATAAATGCCAACTTAAGTCCAGTTAAATACTTTGTTTCTTAACACACTTAAGTTCACTTATAAAAACTACACTTTGTTATAATGTCTAACAAAAGCTTCATTTACAGTGCATTTTAAATCATTGTTTTAATACTATTTTGTCATGCTTTAAAGAAGTGCACTTGTTTTGTAAGTGTTGACTAACATACTAAAGCACGCGATTATAATCTGAATATTTGATAAGTTAATATATTTTTAATGTACTAAATTGCAACAAATACACTTAAATACATGACACATTTCAATAAAAATGGAATTAAAGTATATTTTAGTTGACCAAAAATGCTTGTCAGTTCATTCAGCAGTAACTTTTTACTGTATTTCAAAGCCAATGGAAGTGACTATGTAATTACATATAAAGATGCTAAAGTGCACTTCATTTTCACAAGGTTTCTCAGTTCACGGTAAGTGTTAAAGATCAGTGTAATGATTGTGTAAAGGGTGAGATAACATTAAAAGCTCACGAGACAGCCGTAAAAGGATTTGAGCGTGTATGGGAGTGCTGATGTCATCTGCTCTTGTCAGCTTTATCAGGGCAGCTGCTGATGTGGAGAGGGGCAACTATGCGTTTTGGTGGATCGGATCACAAGTGGACGAGGGAGACGCATTCCCGTTTACACCTGTTTTTTAATCCGTCTCTTTTGTCCACTTTCAACCGCTTCAGTCCTGATTTCTTCGAGGGGAGGGTCTATGGGCGGGTAAATGTTTGGCCTTTTTCAGATCTTTCAATCTGATGGACAAAATAAGCACATGAAATTTACATATGAACGTGCGTGGAGACGAAGGAAAAACACACGGAGAACATGAGCCTTCGTTTCTGCTCTGACAGCCAAATACCAGCCGAACGCTGTGAGTGTGTGTTAGAAATCAGGAATGGTGAGAGAACATTGTGCTTGACATGTTTTTCATCCTCAAACCAAACTTGGGTCTCCAGCCGACAAAGTTTAAACCCCGTCTGGAAAGAGCTCTTCCCATGATGTTCACGCATTAGGTCAGTAGACAGTCGTTTGTGGCTGTTTGAACACATTCGATCACATGAGCGTTTACACTACGAAAGTAATCCAACGAAAACGAAAGTTTTCAACTCCCTCTGGTCAAAAGCGGACAAGCTCAAAATGTTTTAGACCCCGTTTACACCTGTATTTAGCGCCGTCCACTTGTGATCCGATCGACCAAAACGCTTCTTAATACCAGGTGTGAACAAGGCTTACTTCAAAGATCCAGCGTTTGTTTTGCATATGAGGCACCACGAAAGTAGACTAAATCTAAATGTTTTATTATTATTATTATTATTATTATTAAAACAGCCAGTCAGATATTAAACCTCATCTATGAAGTTAAACTGATATTTTCATTGGGCATTCATAGTATGAAGAGGTGAACTGGAATCGTGCTCATAGCACACCAAACATTAGTTAATAAGCGTCAACTTTACTGTGCATTGACTAGCCAGAGAATATTAAAGCAAGAATACACTCAAAACCGTACGTTACAGTAAGTTTGACCATTGACATTGGTAAAAATGTTAATATAAAGTGAAAATTTCAATAATTGCGTAATTCTTCTCCCAAGTTCATTAACAATGTTTATAGATCAGTTATTGGCGTGTGCTTATCTGCATTTTACAACAGCTTCAAATCTTAGAATCATCTAAATCTAATCAGTTTTATTACAGAAAAAAAAAAAAGTTAAGATAATATATCGCAGTGTATGGATTTCAACTGGTTTTCAGGATGCATATTTTACACTGAATGAAAAAATATTATCATTGATTAATACCATGATATTACCATGATATACAAAATTATGAACATATAAGAGGTATAATAGAGATACATTTAATGTATAAATATAGCAATAGCAGAAGTATGATTTACAGTCTTGATAGTTTGTCTTCTAAATGTTTCTTAAATCTTTAGTTAGTTTAGATAGTTAGATAGTAATCTTTAGATAGTTTCAAGCTCTCAGCGGGCAATACTATTACTGTATATTTCAGAATGTCTGGACTGTGGTATTGAGCGATTAGCCAGGAACGTTTGAAACACTGGTTCAATTCAAACCATAAATGCCATTAAAGCAATAAAACAATAGAAAGCTGTGCTCTGTGAGGTTAAAGATTTACCAGCATTTGAGCTGACGACTGATCTGACAGTCTAGTGAACTCTAGAGCAATGCAGCTTTGAGACAGAGGACAGCTGACTAGACAAACTTTGCAAACATTACTCAATAAAATACTGAATACACATAAATTAACAAAGACAAAGCTGGAAACACACACACACAGAGAGAGACACAGAGAGAGAGTAGAAAAAACTAGCTGTAAAAGGATTTAGCCTAAGATTGATAGACTTTTAAACAATATGATGAGATATGCTCTCTCATGCGCATGCCATTTCTTAAAAACTCACCGCCATTACTAGCTCAAAGGGGAACTTGTAAACCCTCACAGGGGACTGATATTTCTGCACCATCGCTGCACTTCTAATGGAAAGCCCTTCCTATGGAGAAAAATAATAATAATAATTATAAACCCAATGGTTAAAACCAAATTTATGAACAGCATTATGATCAGAAACACAGAACTGATGTAAAGCATATACTTAAACATTGTTTTTCAATATATATAGGCCTATATATATATATATATATATATATATATATATATATATATATATATATATATATATATATATAGATAGACTTTCACCATGTTTGGTATTAAATTGCTTAGTGTTTGAAAAGCAAAGCATCATTTTTCATGTAGTAAACATCTAAGATGCATGGCCTCTGATGTTTAAAAGAGCAATTGAACAATACAACAACCCCAAGTTCAAACTGAAAAAAAAATTATAATTGTACAACCAGTGACACAAAATAAGCATGTGGACACTGTCATTATTCATAGTTCATATTCATTATTGTTGTTGTATCTTCAGCACGGGCCATTTTAGCGAAACACAAGCGAATCAACATGTAAACAGAGACTTCACTCCAAAGCGATCACACGGTAAAACGTCCAGGACAGCTGTGAAATGAAACTCTTAAACTTTACCTTTGAAGTCAAAGGCGCAGAGAATGCAGTGAAATGGAAGTCTTGATAAAACCTGATGTGAAAAAGTAAGAAGAATCCAGTCTGTGTTTCTTTAGCTGCTCTGCTCCATTTCTCCTGCGGAAGTGAAAGCTGCAATTGTGTCAGATGAGAGGTTGCGTAACCCTCGTCACTCACACAAACTCCGCCTCACAAATCTAGTTCAGACACACAGAGGTGAAAAAAAAAAACCCACATAAGCATTTCACTTTTTTTTTATTTTCATGTGTTATATGTTTATGAGAGTATATATACAAAATAAAACAGCTAAATGAATGTTTGTCAGGATCGTTGATGTTCAAAGTACAACTTTGATGATTGCTTGACAAAAGCTCGTCTAGAGGTTTTCTGAGCGAGGTGGTTACATAAACTAAAGTTAAAAAGCCAAGGGTCTATAGCCCAAAGAAAGCAAACACTGATCAGCACAATGGTCTTTATTATGTTCAACAACAGCAACATCTAAACCTCTGTTAATTCTCAATAAGAACTTTTGTATGAAAGAAATAGTCAAACTGGATAGGCATAGGTGAAGATGCTGAGATCTTGAGAGATCTGTAAGTGTTAAATGTTCTGTTACTGCCAGTCATGTAACTGTTTTTTTTTTTTTTTCTCCATGTTATTTATTTATTTTTTACAGTTAAGGTGTTTGATCATAATAATTCAGGAAATAGCTGTAAAATAAGTTTTGTAGTGAAACATTTAATTAAACTTTCTGTTAAATGTTTTGCACTTTATTTAAATTAGGACATTTAAAAAAATGTTTTATGATTTTTTTTTTTTTTTTTTTTTACAGTGTGAAAAATGGTCCCAACTGTCCCTTTGCACCATCTGGTGGTGATTTCGCGAATTATTATCGCCATTCGTTTTGTAATTTCACATACATTTGTATAATGTAAGAAAACTAATATAAATAATACAGTATTTTTGTATAAAAAAGAGAAGTAGGCTACTGTAATATGTCATTAATGGCATAATACTTAAAATAAGAGCCGTGCTAATTTTATAGATATTGTTCAGAAATGGTACAGCTCGAGCCCGACCAAGATAACGGCAGAAGTTGTTTGATCATCTAAAACAGACCACCTTCTTCGTAATCATAAACACGTCTGACTGGCCATTGTGTTCATGAGCTCATCGGATATGTCTGTGATTGTCTACAATGATCAACACACGGGAGCGTTTGAGAGCACACGGAAGTGTTTTGAAAGTAGGAGCGTTTGACAGCACAAGCAGGCGTCTATCAGAGCCAGCGGACCGATCCGCTGATAGACGCCTGTTTTCAACGATCCAGTGTGTCTCTGTGTAAGTGCTCGCTGAAGAGCGTCATTGATGTATATTCGCTGATCATTGTAGCCAATCAATCACAGACATATTTGATGAGCGCGTACAACGGCCATTCCGAGGTGTTTATACATTTCTCAAGTGGTTATAGACTATTTAGGATTAAAAGGGTTTATTTCCCCCTCTCAGCAAGAACACACAACTCTCTGCAAATTCCTTCTGGGTCATCTTATCAGTCTTAATGTGTCCTGTAACAGGACACCGGGTTCTTCATTTGGGATGTTAGTTTTGGGGGAAGTTTCATAGACGCTTGTTGGGAGTGAGTTTGCTGTATTATTCATTAAATATAATGAATAATTTGTGTGGGTCTGATTGGTCCAGATGCTACAGCTTAGATCACATATAGGCAAGGCAAGTTTATTTATATAGCACATTTCATACAAAATGGTAATTCAAAGTGCTTTACATAGAAGTACTTAAAATAATCAAAATAAATAAGAATAATTAAAACAGTTTAGAATAAAAAGGAAATAAAATACAGTGCAAATAGTCGGACGAACATTGGCACAGTGCTCATTCAGTAAATGCACAGCTAAACAGATGTGTTTTGAGTCTGGATTTGAATGTGATTACTGTAGGAGCACGTCTGATCTCTTCTGGAAGCTGGTTCCAGCTACGGCTGGCATAATAGCTAAAAGCAGACTCGCCATGCTTAGAGTGAACCCTTGGTATTTCTAGCTGATATGATCCTAATGATCTGAGTGATCTGTTGGGTTTATATTCAGTGAGCATATCTGCAATGTATTGAGGTCCTAGGCCATTGAGTGATTTATATACCAGTAATAATACTTTAAAATCAATCCTAAATCTAACTGGGAGCCACTGTAAAGACCTGAGGAACTGTCTTATGGTCTTTTTGGCAAGGCCAGTGAGGAGTCCATTACAATAATCCATCCTGCTGGTGATGAAAGCATGCACAAAACTTGTCTTGAAACAAAGCATCTAATTCTTGCAATATTCTCTATTCTTTTTTTTTCTTTTTTTTTTTTTCTTTTTTTTAAGAGGAAAAACAAAAGTGCTTGATTGAAATGTGGTGTTTTTGGTATGCCCGTGTTAGTTTGGCGGTTCTCTCACATAATGACTCATTGGCATCAGTGCTTTAGGAATGTACAAGTTCCCCTCCCCAAGACCCAAACACATGAACACACACAGCAGAGTCTGCAAAGCGTCACAAGACAAAAGACTGCGTTAAATTATCTCATGTCTCAAAGTACAAATTACAAAGCACAATTTGGTCCTGAGACTTCCACAGAAGATGTACATGTTTTAATATTTAGACCACTTATATTACTGATTCCTATCAGGATGTGAAAAGTTTCAATAGGTTGTATTTTTAAACAGAATGAATATTTTGCAAGTGAAATCTGAAAGGTGGATATGGATTATTAAATTTTTAATAATGAAAACGTGTGTGAAATGTTTTGAATTGAAATATTCACAGCTTAAATATACAACCATGTTGAATTTCAGCCCATAAAAATGCAAGCCCTAAAAATATGATGCATTAAAATGCAAGCAGGGTTAATGCAATGCATATTTTTTTCAAGTAGTAGGCCTACAATTCAACAAGCTTTTTGTTTCAAAAACATTTGTCATTATTTTACTTCCATAAAAACATTCATTCCAGAGGATAACGACACAATATACACACAATCAAGACAGAATATTTCCCCAAACTAATACCTACGAAACATACAGTGCAGTCACCATCACACACACTGTGATGCTAGACACGCATAGGCTAGACACACATGATTATGAACTGCTCATTTTCAAGGTTTGCTCTTTTCCTCAGGTTTTACCTAGTTTTAACATGGTCTCTTAAAACAGTTTCAAATAATTTGTTCATTATTCATTTCGTCCCCTTGGAATTATAAGGTTCTATCTGACATTTTTGTCAAAATTTAGTTATTCACATATTCTTATTCTGTGACCACTTCTTTACATTATGTGATGTTGTTTTTTAAGTTGTGTACATTTTGGAACTTTTTCTACACAGTCGAATGGAATGCAAAAACTTTAAAGCTCAATATCTCAAAACTGCTCAGAGCGCAGATAGAACCTTATAATTCCAAGGGGACGATTTGTTATTAGAAAAGTCAGCTGGATTGTTTTGGTTCAAATATCATTGCTTTGTTTTGTTTAAGCTTTAGCAGATTATAGTCAGACGTAACACCATTCCTGCCTCCACTCAAACAGTCTCTCTCTCTCTCTTAATGCACAATGCATCTTTTCAACAGCCTCTTAAGACTGTAACTTAGACATAATGTAATATATAATATAGAACTCTTAATCATTCACAAAGGTTAATGTTTCCACAAAGAGATGTTTAACTTCCAAATCAGAACCATTACGACAATCTAAAAATACATTATGCTATGAGCATTCCTAAGGTTATCATTAGTTTAAATGCTGAATTCACTTAACCCTTGTTATCCAGACTTTCTCTTGAATCTTCAAAAGCGGTCCTAAATCCTATGCCAAGTCTAATGACCTGCAGGAGGTAAAACTATGAAAAAGACATATTAGTTCAATATCAACATTTCTATACATTTTTCTTCCCCATAAGGCAATCAACATCCCAGCTAACAGAGTTTTGTTACAAGTACGTTCTCCAAATATTCAGTGTTGGTTCTGGGAACGTAAAGAATGTCCAGTTCCCTGAGAAGGGAAGAAGACGCTGCATCAATGACACTTTGGGAACGTCCCGCGTAATTGCGTCTGAAGCACATGTGTCAACTAGTCCAATGGTGAGAGTGAACATCACAGGCAGGTGACATCAAGACCAGAAAAGGATAAAGCATCCAGTGACCGGTGTTAGCTTCGATTTAGCCGAAGCAAATCGATCACAGGGATGCAGGGAGTATGGCAAAGTGACGCAGTGTCTCGTTGCCTTCTCAGGGAACTATGGGCACAGTTGTATCCTGAGGTGTTCCAATGAGGGAACTTGCTCTGCGTCAATGACATTTTGGGAACGACAATGCCCAAACGTCATACGCACAAGTACCTGTCGTGTGAAAACTGGGAGCAGCTATGACATAAGCACTCGTGATCCAGGGGCACCCAGGTCCAAGTCATAAAACCTGATGAAAGTGAGCGGAACAAACTTCTTGAAAGGAGACCCCAGAAATTAAGACCTTGGAGGAATCTCCAAGAGGAACTTGGAGGAACATACTCCTAGAGGAATGAGCTCTAATGGCCAAAAGTATTTAAGCTTTAAAGGCAAGAGAGATAGCCTCAACTATCCACTTGCTAACAGCCTGTTTAGATGCAGGGAGCTCTTTCTTAGGTGACCCAAAACAGACAGACTGCTGATCAGATTTCCTCAACAGGGCAGCTCTGTGGACATAAGTATCCAGTCCTCTAACTGGACAAATAAGGTTCAGCTTTTCCTGATCTTGATCCTTGATCCTGCAGAACGATAGGCCGAGGTACGTTGGCCGGAACTTTCGGAACATAGTCCTGCTTAGGGTAAAGGAAAGCCTTGACCATCCTTGGTGCGAACTCAAGGCACGAGGGGGACATCGACAGGGCCTGAAGATCTCCTATTCTTTTTAGTGAAGAAATTGCCAGAGGAAACACAGTCTTTAGGGTCAGAAACTTCTCTAAGACTTGGCATTCAGTCTCAACCCCAACTTTTTAATATGAGCGAGAACAGCATCTCGATGTTGAAATGCCAGCTGTTCAGACTCTGCTAGAATAAGCCAGTCATCTATATAGTTCAGAATGCGAATTCCTTGCAGTCTGAGAGGCGCCAGAGCTGCATCTACGCATTTCGTGAACGTGCGGGATGATAGAGCTAGACCGAACGGAAAACCTAATACCGGTATGCTTGAGTCACGATCTGCTTTAACGTTAACATCTTGAACCTCAGTTTCTTGACAGAACGATTCAGAAGATGAAGATCTAATATAGGACGCAACCCTCCATCCTCTTTGGGAACAATGAAATTCTGGCTGTAAAACCCCAAGTCTCTGTCGAGTGGAGGAGCCCGTTCTATAGCTTCCTTTGCGAAATGAGATTTCACTTCTTGATCCATCACCAGAGCCTGCTGTGAGTAACACCCAGTTGTAACGTGGTGGACGAGAACCAAACTGGGTTCTGTAACCTTTTTCAACAATCTGCAGGGCCCATTCAGATATGTATGGCAGAATTGTCCATTCTGCCAGATAATCTATAACCAGCCTCTCGAGGCAGACCTCTGGTGTAGTTAGAGTAGCCACTTCTGTGACCTGAAGCATACTGGCAGGAAACGACCGACTTGACTAATTTTCGACCCTCCTCAGAGGGTGCAAGCCTGATGCAGCGTCATCATCAGCTCGCTCGAAACCGCTTCGTCCAGAGGCACCGAAGTGGCGTGAGCACCGTGTAATGAGGTGTACACTGCTCCTAACTGGAGGGGGCTGCCCTCAGAAGTCTGACGCCATGGGAGTCACGATTTCTTCTTTGCCGAAGCCTTTTTCGAGAGAAGAACGTTCTTCAAATCGGCTGAGAGCATTGTGTCTTTCTGTTGCGCTCGATATGAGGAGCTCGACGGCTGGGGCTGCTCACGCCCAGTAGCCCCAGGGGCCTGGGGACGGTGAGGGAGGTAGTGCTTGAACGCCCCCGCTTGCTTTTTAGCCTCCTGATAGGTGTTAACGGTGTTACCAGCTTCACCGAAGAGGTCAGGAGGCGACAGCGGGGCGTCCAGCAGAGGGCTCTGTCTATCTCCTTTTATCCGTGGTGGAGGTACCGTGTTTGGTGTGAGAAAGCTCGTCTAATTTACTTTTGGGACTAGCGCTTTGTTTCTCGGCTGGCCATTCGATGTTTAACTTTGACACAGCATGAGAAACTACCTCCACCAGCTTCTCATATGCAGGGGAAAGAGATGGAGAATCCTCTTCCCCCGTTTTGATGCTCAGCACATCCACTTTCTCAGAACTAGATAGCTGAAGCATCTGTCTCTCCTCCAGGGCAGAAGAAGCCGCAGCATTCTCACAATGCTCGCAGTCAGCACCCTCAAAGGCTGACAGAGCATGCTCTGCTCCCAAAAACATCACACCAACAGCTCGTGTGTATCTCTTCCCGTAAGGAAAGGAGGGCAGGGAGAAGCACACGACCTGAATGATTGTTTGTTCGCCATTATTTTCTTTATATTGAGCTTTACTACTTTGGGACAGACAACAATAAATAAGACATACAGTATTGTATTGTACAGTATCGAGGGGGAGGGGAAGGTAAAGATATGTACTTTATTTCCCTGAGGTGTACTTTCTTACTGAGGTGATTGACTCAGTGTGATTGCGTCTTGGATGGGGATGCTAATTTTGCAAGAGAGAGTTCAAATGTTAATTTCCAGAAACCCAGCTAACAATTTTTGGTTCCCATAACGTTAGTTTTTGGTTCCCAGAACGTTATTTTTTATGGTAACCACCCAGCAACGTTCTGGGAACGTTATTTTATTGTTACATAAAAATAAAACCAAAAAAGAACGTTCCCCTAACGTAAGTATTTGGTTCCCAAAAAAATAACCAAAAAATAACATTAGGGGAACATTCTGTGTTAACTGGGAAGGTCCTTGTTTTCTCAGAGAGTATCCCAGACAGCTCGGGACCTTCCAGTTCTCACAGTCTTACAAAACCATCATATTTAAAAAATATATATTATATTAATCATATCATATATTAAAATATATTTATTTGTTACTAATGTAAAGCTTTATTCAATTAGTCGATTTTAATCAGAATCTTTACTTTTTGAAATAATTTTGTTTCTGTATTTTTAAAATGAATATCTATTTATTGAATAATAATGAATTATTTTATTTATTTTAATAATCTTTGCTAAAGTGATTGTTTAGAACATGCAATAACTTAGACATTATTAAAAACATATTATTTTAGCTAAAGTATTAGTATCAATACTTTGTGCCTTTTGCCTCATGCTGGTTTTGGAAAAACCTGCATGTGGGGCAAAAGGCCCACCTTGCCACCTCATTCATTTATAAGATATATATAAGCACATTTTTTCTTAGGGTGTGCCTTTAGCCCCATTGTACCCTAGGCTATTATACATTTTCTCCAGCTTAATTCAGTTAGAGGATTGCATTTGAACAAATTTGAGGAACAAGCTAAATTAGCCAGAAGATGGTGCTGTTGACTTTTTTAAACTGATCATGCATGCCTGCTATACGCTGTACTGTGCTGTCCTCCTCTTCATCTGTCTATCTGTCTGTCTGTCTATCTGTCTGTCTGTCTATCTGTCTGTCTATCTGTCTGTCTGTCTGTCTGTCTGTCTGTCTGTCTGTCTATCTGAGTTTGTGAGGTTTTGTTATGGTCAGAGTATGAAAGAGATTGAGTAAGTTGTTTAGTTAGTTAGGTCCAGTATGTGAGCAGCGCTCAGGGGTGTGTGTGGAGGATGCTGCTTGGCATTGTGGGAGTTGCAGCAATGAAACCATGCCTGGACACATGGGTGGGAGGAAGAGAAAGTGATTGATAGAAGTGAATGTGGGAATAAGAGGTGGTCAGACTCATGGGACAGAGAGATGCGTTTCAGGTGTAGGACATTTTTGTACAGACATGTGCAAGTTGCAAGGGAGCTGAAGGTGTTGGAGAAACGGGGATATTGTCGATAGACTTCACTGTAGATGTCATATTTCTCATGTACTATTATAGACAGACAGCTAAACCATAACTACTGGCCATCGAAAATAATCACCAATTTATTTCACATTATATTTAATTAAAATTCAGTAAAACATCTGTGCATTGCTAATTAACAAAGCAGAAGAATCATGGGGGATCTGTTCACGTTCTGTTAGTGTTTATTATCTGTATGCTAAGGGTTTCATTAAATGTCATTAAACACACTCATGTTGATCTGGATGGACAGATGTTTGGACTTTAGGTCATATATCAGATTTTTTTTAATGAATATATATATATTTTTTTTAATTGTATTGCAAAATATGCATTTGTTTCGAGTTTAAATGTTTATCGTTTGTCTTTAAGATATCTTTAATAATACATTTCCCTATGGAGGAAATGAATGGAGTATTTACTTACTGAAACCGTACTGTTGCACTTTATAGCCTGGACTAGAGAATGCTAAGTTGATGTCACACCATCTTGAATTTTGGGTAACGAATTTGTTTACGCATGGTTTCTATTAACAAGGCGACTAAGTAAATCCACTGCATATGACTCAATAAAATAAGCACATAGCTGAGTTTTTGAAAGTTTTTTTTTTTTATATATATATATATATTAACCCAAAAAGAGGAGTGACACTTTACCTTTGTGAGTATGACTGTGTTATGATAACACAGTTTGCTGGTGTAATTAATATGGTAACATTAATACATTATTCTGGTAGCGTAACTGTACTATGGTATATCACCACTGTACTTTTTGTGAGAAAACACAAACATTATACTATACACTCACAGAGAATATCAGTTTCAATACCTTTTGTAGTTGGACCGTGTCTGTCTCTAATGAATGACTCTGCATTCTGATTTTAGGCTCCTTTTTATTTCCTTCAGTTTGCTTTGTCACAGCTGAGAAAGCAAATGAATATGCAGAAAGGCGATAAGTTAAAGGAACAGCTGGCGTTGGAAATGGAAAGCGATTTCAGACTCATGCTGATGATGATAAAACAAGAAAAAGATGTTGTAAGCATAGAGAAATGCAGCGGAAGTCCTTGTTCTGTGCAAACACAGATGTTTTCATAAATATCTGATCTACAGCAGTAAACATAGTGAAACTGACTTTAAATACTGTTGATAGTTCAGGCTCTAAAATTGGATGAATAAAATGTAAAAAATGTTGGTTGTACATGATCACGGCTGCAAGTACTGTCTTTCAAAAGTTGTGATCAATGCAATGTGCGGTTGAATGTTTAGTTGTAGCGCAACAGTTTGTATTACTTTACTACCGAGCAAGAGAAGGTAAACAACCACACCGTCTGCTCTCTCTCACATTGGAAAGTCCAATTAAATCTAGAAAAACGGTTTGTTCTAAACATACCATATGTACAGCATGTCTGGAAAGCCTGATTCATTCTGGCAAATTGGTTCATCCCGACAGTTTTTGTAAAAGAACAGACTTCAAAAAGAGTTTTAGAGATTCAGGGTTTCGAGTTTTCGATGCTAATTCAAAATTAGCATCTCCCTGGTTCCAAACCAGGAAGTAAAGGCTTTTTAAAAAATCACATGGGTAGTACTGATTTATTTTATGTTGTAGAATAAAACATGAAAATATCTAAAATATCAGTGCTAAAATGAAACTCGTTTAGGGGTTTTGGGCTACAAAAATACATCATCCCTTCAGCACTCTATAAGATCCACACTATTTCCCAAAGATACACCCATTTGGAGATTTCTTGCCTCACCAGACGTCAAAACAGCATGATTGCAAGTGTGAAATAAACAAGAAGTTAATTTTGAGTACAGAGAACAGTTACTTTCTCAACCAACTACTATCAATGTAACCTGCAGGTTCAGAGTTAGTACCTAGTTATTACCCAATTAATGTAATTGCTATAATAAGTACATAGTATGCACAAGGGGGAACAGAACTGTAAAATAAAGTCCTACCGAAATTTGTTCTGCTCACGTCATAAATTAAACATATATCACATCACATACAACTTACAAACTCATCTGTAGGAATGTCTTATGATGACTTGAAGGCAATTCAATATAATATTCCCTCGTTAAAATCTACATCAAATATGCATATCAAATAAATAAAATATATTCTTAATTCACAATTTATCGAGTCCAACCTTCTCAACCGTTCTAACCACTGTGACTCCCTTTGAGTAGCATTAATACTTTGAGTGTAACTGAATGTTTTTCCTCCCTTTTTAATGATCTCCGTTGTTCTGCTGAGACCCAAGAGTATTATTAAAGACAAATCTCATCTGCTACAGTCTTTAATATGAACATATTGTTGCTTTCATCGTCCTTCTTTGTCTCTGACATCTATATGACTGTCACGCACAGCTGCATTATTAGCCGAACAAGTGGAATTGAATAGAGGATAATCACTGTATATATATATTAGTATTGTCCTTGTATCAGCCTACGACGTATGGCGTGAGTTTGACGCAGAAGTATAAATTGGGCTTTAGGTTAGTGATTTGAAGAAACCCCAAAACCCCTTACACGTACATTGCAGGAGGGACCTGAGCCATATCTGCACTGTTAAACCTTGCTGTAAAAAAATGGCCAAATGATGACAGTGTCATACCATTTTCCATTAAAACAGTAATATACCGTAGAAAACAATGCATCCTGAGTAATATTTGTCGCTTTCGAGAAAATAGCCTACAGGAATATACTGTGAATTAACAGCGCTCAAAGTCGACACTCAGAGGCTGTGTACCAATTCACACCTCATTCCCTCATTCACTATTCCCTACATTAGTACACTAATATAGTCCACTTGACAGAGTGAATGAAAAGAAGCAAGTGAATTCAGACACTGATGAACACCTGATGAGCAGAATCACTGAAGGACAAGAACAGAAAAAAGAGAAGAGACGAGCAGAAACATAAGAACTACAACTGACTTCCAGCCACACTGAGTGTGAAACCAGTTTACAAACCAGTTTTACATTATTAAATATATTTCATACATGTGCAATAGTACTTGGTATGAATTAACAGAGAATTAGATGTTGCTATTTTATTGAAAATAATAAAGTTTGTAGTCACCATGATGGGGATCAGTGTTTGCTTTAGTTGGGCTCTTGACCCAGTTTTTATTAGTTTAGAAATGAGTTTTATTAGGTTTAAGTTAGTTTGTTTTTCTCTGGCTCCTGTAACTGTGTGTTTATAAAGCACATTTATTATGGCAAGAAAAAGCCAAGAGGAAGGTGATCAGGTGTTTTTGGCTTTTAAGATGTCATACTCTGATGTCTGATTCTCTGATCTCATCCTGTGTCTAATTTTTTATTTTGTGGGTATTTTAATATGTGACCCTGGATCACAAAACCAGTCATAAGTCGCACGGGTATATTTGTGGCAATAGCCACCGATGCACTGTATGGGTCAAAATTATAGATTTCTCATTTATGCCAAAAATCATTAGGATATTAAGTAAAGATCATGTTCCATAAAATTTTGTAAATTTCCTACCGTAAATATATAAAACATTTATTTTTGTGAGTGAATGCAGCACAATCATGAACATTAATGGACAACTTTAAAGGAGATTTTCTCAATGTTTCGATTTTTTTGCACCCTCAGATTCCAGATTTTCAATAGTTGTATTTCGGCCAAATATTGCCATATCCTAACAAACAATACATCAATGGAAAGCTTATTTATTCAGCTTTCAGATGACGTATAAATCTCAATTTTAAAAAATTGACCCATGTGACTGGTTTTGTGGTCCAGGGTCACATATTATATTTATTGATGATAGTATCTATGTGATTCTACAGCATGAGATAAGCAGTGTTTCAGTAATAAGTTATTTTGAAGGATATTGAAATCATGAAGTGCATTCTTTTTTTTTAACTCTTAGACACTCACAGACATCAACAATCAGCATAATGAATCTCAACAATTGTGACAATCAAAAGTTTCATGTCGCAATGCATGCTGGGTACCAGAATATATTATAAAACTCCCAGCATGCACTGCAGCATGAATACATTTTTTTTTTTTTTTTTATTGCCACAATTGTTGAGATTCATGTGCTGATTTTTTTAATCTGTGTATGTGTGTCTAAATTACACTTTAGCTGTTTTTTTTTTTTTTTTTTTTTTTTTTGTGTGTGCATGATGTGTTTAAAAAAGTTCTCCATTGTAACTGATTGATATTGGAACTCTTGCTATAGTTTCACAGTGGTGGTAGTGTAATACTTTTGATACAGGATTAAACTCTGAATGAGATCAGTGAATGAAGAGGCATACAGCTCTGGAAAAAAATAAGAGACCACTGCAAAATTATTTGTTTCTCTGGTTTTACTAGATATGTGTTTGGGTAAAATTAAAATATTCCAAATAAAATATTGCCATTTAGAGCAATAATTTGCAGAAAACTAGGCTTGATTCATGCGTCCTTCACAAAGACAAATCTGCCCGATTCCAGCCTTGCTGAAGCTCCCCCAGATCATCACCGATCCTCCACTAAATTTCACAGTGGGTGCGAGACACTGTGGCTTGTCGGCCTCTCCAGGTCTCCGTCTAACTATTAGACGACCAGGTGTTGGACAAAGCTGAAAATTGATGATCTGGGGGTGCTTCAGCAAGGCTGCAATCGGACAGATTTGTCTTTGTGAAGGACACATGAATCAAGCCATGTACAAGGTTGTCCTGGAAGAAAACTTGCTTTCTTCTGGTCTGACAATGTTCCCCAACTCTGAGGATTGTTTTTTCCAACAGGACAATGCTCCAGGACCACCAGATCAAGACCCTGTCTTGGCCAGCCCAGTCTCCAGACCTGAACCCCATTGAAAACCTCTGGAATGTGATCAAGAGAAAGATGGACGGTCACAAGCCATCAAACAAAGCCGAGCTGCTTGAATGTTTGCACCAGGAGTGGCATAAAGTCACTCAACATCAATGTGAAAGACTGCTGGAGAGCATGCCAAGACACATGAAAGCTGTGATTGAAAATCAGGGTTATTCCACCAAATATTGATTTCTGAACTCTTCCTAAGTTAAAACATTAGCATTGTATTGTTTAAAATTTAATATGAACTTATTTTCTTTCCATTATTCGAGGTCTGACAACACTGCATCTTTTTTTTTTTTTGTTATTTTGACCAGTTGTCATTTTTTTGCAAATAAATGCTCTAAATGACAAAGAATTTGGGAGAAATGTTGCCAGTAGTTTATAGAATATATAAATTAGTAGAGTGTGTGTCATAACAAATCTGGCTTGCAAAAACACAGTTAAAGCAGCCAGAGAAAAAGCTGATGTTAAAAAGTCAAGGGTCAAGAGCCCAACTAAAGCAAACACTGATCTCCATAATGGTGATGGTCAAACCAAACATTTTTCACTTAAAGATCTCAATAAGAGCTTCTGTAGACGTATGACAGAAACAAAGTCATACTGTTTAATAAGAAGTGTAATAATGTGTAATGGCTGGACGTCAGTTGTAGTTTTTGTGTCTGCTCGTCTCTAGTCTTTTTCTGTTCACGTTGTTCCTCTTCCTTCAGTGATTCTGCTTGTTAACAGCAGGTGTTCATCACTAATGATCAACAGTCACTTACATATTCATATAATTATCTCACTGCAACACTGCATTACTTTTACTCTTTGTAGTGTGGACACTACAGGATTTTCCTGTTGGGTTGAAAGCGTTAACAGTGTAAGATAAAAAGACATACCCACAAAATGTATTTTAACAGTAATAAAATGTATGTTTATAAACAGGTATATTCTGGCAAGTGGCAACAGTGTTGCCAGTAGTTTGCTATACAATTGAGTTTTTGGGGTCACCATTGTGCTGGAGAGTATAGCCTGTGCTTCAGTCCAGGAGAAGACCAAGAATCATTGAGAATATGTTGCATGTTGCTTTATTTAACAGGCAGTGACTGTGTAGTTGCTAATCTCTTCATTTGAAATATTTTTTAGTGGTCTCAGTTGAAATAAGTTCATAGTAATACTATACTCACATTATTAGTGCATTATAAATATTAGTTAATACATTTATATGGCAGTTGGGAAATTTAAGGCAATTGCTTTCTGC
This sequence comes from Rutilus rutilus, assembly GCF_951802725.1. Classification (NCBI taxonomy): domain Eukaryota; kingdom Metazoa; phylum Chordata; class Actinopteri; order Cypriniformes; family Leuciscidae; genus Rutilus; species Rutilus rutilus. The sequence continues at coordinate 60,275,033 of NC_140209.1, forward strand.
AAATGAAATGAGTTAACTTTTAATGCATGGTATTTTTTTGCAGTGACATACTGTAGATTATAGTAAAGAACTGTACAATTAACAGTAAATTACTGGTATCAGTGTTAACATTTAGTCACTGTTAAAGATTCATTACAGTAACCAGCTGGCAACAGTGTTGCCAGTATTTTGCTGTAAAAAATGCCTGGTAAGGTCTAGTGTAGACACAACATCAAAAATTCACACTGCACCGACAAGTGCAGACCGACGGCGACAGTTATCAGTGTAGGATTGATGATAATCCAAGATATTTGAAAATGAAAAAAGACATTTGCTTTTACTGTTTCAACTCCCCTCCTTCTTACCCCAAGGACCATTCGGAATTCTTTCATTTGGGTTTCAGCCACATGGTCAAGGAAGGGATAAAAAAAAAGATTGTAACAGTTGCAATGTCTCTTTTATTCTCTGGCTCTTCTTTTTCTCTGTCGTCTTTGTGGGTCCTCTTTCTCTCTTCTCTTTTCTAAAGTCCATATTTAGCTATTGTAACTGCGCTTATTTCCGTAGTTGGTATCCACCTTATTTTTAACGGAAATACGGACGCAGCCAGTTGACGGTATTTTGTGCGAGACTTCCGGTCAGGCACGTCCGGTCACTGGCGAGCGTTGTTCGTAACAACAAACTCATCGTTATGGCTTCGAGGAAGACCGGGATTGTTTGTGCAGTTAAAGGTTGTCATAATAACTGGCACAAAAGAAAGATTTACTTGGAGCAGGAGTGTTTTAATCATCGAATTATTGACATTTTAATAATCAGGCGCCCTATACGACCGGCGACACACTGGCTGCGTGGCGTTTCTGTTGCGTGGTATTTTCTATGTCTTTGCACACCAGAAACGTCTCTGACGAGGGGTTGCTGCTGCTAGGTGACATGATAAGCCTCATTGGTGATATATTCGACATATGGGGAGAGAGTTGTGGAAGGCACTTAATGTTAAACATAAATATATAGCAGCAAAGACAACGTCGGCAGTATTGACGGCAAAATAGGTATATTTCATAATATTTCGTTCTGTATTGACAGGTGCAATATTTGAAAATCGATAATATATATATATTTTTTACATTTAGCCTATATCTGCATTTATGTCAAAACCTAAATTCAAACATCAAAATGTCATTTATTAATATGTATTCATATCAAAATGACATACAAACATATTTTCCTATTCTATTTTGCCTGGAAACGCTTCCGAAACGCTTGCGTGTCGCGTGAAAAATAGGCATCGATTCTATTTCTAGCATGCACGCGTTTTCCCAGTGCAAGTGTGCAAGCTCTAAATTAACCTGTTAACATGGGAGCCGAAATAATGGACACGCCACGCAGCCCATTTGAAGAAACGACCGTATGTTTGTTCTTTTCATTTCGTGAACACAAGACCTACAGAAGACCACCCGATACCAGAAAAGTGGCTGGGCTACGAAGTCTGAATAAAAACTCCAAGGAGAAACAAAATCATTATAGTAACCCCTGTATAAAATCTAGTCATCATGGCATGATCATCATGGCATTTATTTTGTATGATTTATAATTATTTATAGCCATCTACTTATTGCTATCATGTGCTTTGGTTGCATTCTGATGACATTATACATTTGACATGACAAAATAGCCTACCTCCATAGATATATTAACTTAGTCCAGCGTTGGCTCGACCGTGTTTAGGGCGGTGCTGAAGGCGCCGGCGAAGTTTTGACAATCTGTCATCTAGATGCATGAGTGTTTTCAACTAGGTCCAGTACCCGACCTGGGTGAGGCGGGGCTTTAGTTCTTTGTTGTATTCATCTGCTAAGGCATGTGTAACATTTTTCTGTCAACTCTGCATAATCCTTCGCAATCGATATCGTTAGTTAGCCCAGAGAAGCGAGGAAACGGAAGTGCCGCACAAAAACCGGAAACTGGACCCATATTTACTTCCGCGTTCGAAAATAAGGTGAATAAGTAGCAGTGGGTGGAATAGACAAGAAATGTACAGTTTTCTACCATCTTGCAGATAATGTTTATTTAGTCATTCAGCAGTCCTGCTGCCTGAACCCCTGTAGGAAATCCACCCTAACATAAGATTACAGTACGTCACTTCTCAGACATTCCACGACCCGACAGATTCAACATTTTCAATCGCCGAAAAGCCAACCAATCCCAAATGACTGCAACAGGGGTAACACACACATCCCACAAAAACAGAGAAAGTGTCTGTTGCCGTTTGTCTGTGCAGTGCGACTTAACCAACTACCCTTTGCAACCATGTAGAAACACCCAGACAACCATTCACACCCGGGCAAACACATCCAGCATTGCTACACGGGCGAGCACAGCTTGCATATCAACGCATTCTCATCCTAGGGCGTCATATACTGACGCTTTTGACATTTCGTCTACATCGAACGCACATGGCACCCTTTAGCGTCAATATGACACGCACAGAGCTTTGTTCGGTTATGGGTAGGTTTAGGTCTGGGGTAGGGTTAGGGTTAGACCGCTAGGAGGCGTCTTCTGGCCCATATCTATCTGCGTCTCATATTGACGCTAAAGGGTGCCATGTGCGTTCGATGTAGACGAAATGTCAAAAGCGTCAGTATATGACGCCTTGGGATGAGAACGGGCTGTGCATATTCTTCAGAATCTAGTTTTTATTTTTGTCCATTGGATCAGACTGGAATTATCCCTGGTGAGTTGGTCTGAAGGGAAATATTGTGAGCTCCTTATATATTTTGTATATTTATATATTTTATATACTTTTTTTTCATGTTTTGGCAATCTCTCTGGGATAGGAAGATCGGATAAGTTGCCAGAGGTCTATAAGCAATGAAAAGTAAGAAAGTAAGAAATTAAAGCCAGGGCACTAAAACCAACTTGACAGAAAGCCCACATTTAAACTCTAAGGAGAAACCAGTTCAAAATCCAATTATTATGCAGCAGCTCTGAAACTCCCTCTCCACCACGGACTGCTGCTGCATACAGAGTTTCACGCAGAGGAAATGAAAATATTGCTGTGTGTGTGCGCACATGGAATCTATTGACAGAAGGAGCTTGTGGCTTCAATGACTTATGGTGGGCATCACGGTGCAGTATCAATAACTCATTAAAACTGCCCACACATATATTGACTAATCTGCATTGAATATTTCAGAAAGTACAGTCAGCATGCACCAATTAAAAAACAATCTTATAAAACAGATTTGTATAATACTTTTAGGTATTAATTAGATAGACATTTACCAGAAAAGGTCAATTTTGAACCCCCAAAAAATTGATTTGACATTTTTGGAAGGAATATATAATTGGTGATTACCACAAAAAAAATCACCGCCACAATAGGGGGTTTTCTGGGTGGTTGTCAGAGCATTGCAATGCAGTTGCTAAGGTGCTCTGAGCTTTTAACATTTAACATGTGGTTGCAAGGGTGTTCTAGAGGGACTAGTTGTGGGTATCATCTAGGGTTGCCAGGTTTGCGAAAACTAAACCAGCCCAATTGCTTTTCAAAATCCACCCACTCACGGCCAAAATCGGGAATCACTTCAACCTGCGGACTAAAAAAAACCAACCCACGGCAACAGTGTAAAAGTTGTCTATTTCTGCATAAAAAACACAGACTTGGCAACCCTGACTAGTGTTGACAAGCTCTTGTGTGAGAGGATTAAGAGATACCCACAACTCTAGTTTAAACTAATACAAAGACAATTTTTATTGTTTTTTAACTTCCGGATAGATGTAGCGCAGACACTGAACAAGCAGTGAAAAACTTTCCAGAACACGTGTTTCAACCCCCTGTGTTCTTGCTCGCTAAAGGCCCGTACACACCAAGGGCGATAACTATAACGATAAAGATATAGTTCTAAATAACGTTCTACATATAAAAGAATAGTAAAGCCCACACATCAACTATAATGATAACGGCACAGAGAAATTATATTGTTGGAATCATTTTCAGACCGATTTTTTTTTTTTCCTGCAGAACTATAACAACAATGACAGCCAATCAGAATCCAACCTGCTTTAAACAGCTAGAGGATTTAAAGAGACAGATGACAAAACTGCAGCGCACGCTTATAATAAACAGAACGATATCGTCCGCTGGTGTGGACACTAATATAGCTATCGCTATAATAGCTATCGTTCTTGGTGTGAACGGGCTTTAACAAATGAAGTGTACTTTGCAATGTCTTGTTTATGGTCCTATTGAAAGGTGAGCGTTTACACTACAAAAGAAATCGGGTTGAATGCGTTTTCAAGTACCTCTGGAAGTTGTCAGAAGTGGACAAGCTCAAAACATTTTAAACCCTGTTTACACCTGTATTTAGTGTTGTTCACCTGAGATCCGATTGATCAAAATGCATCTTAATACCAGGTGTAAACAGGGCCTTTAGGGGCCGTTTACGCGAAACCGTTTTCAAGTAAAAATGTATGAAAAGCATGAAACTTTAACAAATGAAGTATACTTTGAAACGTGTTCAGCTGTACGCATATGCTAAGAATTTGCTTCAAAACAGATTGTAGTATCTTTGGGCTTAAGTATGAAAACTTTTACATATGAATGATACTTCAAGTCATATTGCTTGTTAAGGTGCTATTACTTGTGAATTTGTGGGTGGAATTTTTTTACTTAAGCAACCACTTAGCCCCGTTCACACCAAGAATGATAAAAAGATAACTATAACTAAATTAATGTCCACGGCAACGCACAATATCGTTCTGTTTATTATAAGCTCACGCTACAGTTTTGTCTTCCACAGCTCTTTGTCTTTGAGCTCTATTAGTCTGTGGATTCTGAGGGGCTGTACATTTTTTATCGTCCATCAGATGGAAAAAAAGCAAAGTTCTGAAAGCAGTCCCAACAATATCGTTCCTCTGTATCATTGGGTTGTTATTATTTAACATTTAGAACGATTTTAAAACTATATATTTATCGTTATTGTCCGTGGTGTGAACGGACCTTTAGAAATAGTCTAACACATCACCTTAGCAACTGCTTAGCAAAACACTAACAACTATTAAGAACATTTAGCAAACCATCAATAATAACCTAGGAATGGACCCAGACAGCAACACAGTGTCGGCCCAGATCCGGGACCGGGCCGCATCTGGTACATATGGATTTAACGCATACCAGATTTGGGCCGGATTTGGGCCAACACTGTGTTGCTGTCTGCGCATCAGCGTTGTAAGGTTTTATTTCGACTGGGAGAAGGTATATTCAGAAAATTTTCATATAAGTAAAGAAGATGAGGAATATATTAAGCAACCTCTATGAAATATGTAACATCTGTTATGGTTGAGGTTGAGTCCTGTTCTTACATGGACAGAGACCTCATCATTATCCGATACACCCCAGAATTCACACTGATCCATATGTATGACTTAAGGAGGGATTGTCAGCAGCAATATCCATCTGATGTACAGCACACCTCCCCCACAATGTCAGCATGCGATAAGAAACGCTTGTACTTTCAAAGTTTGTTTAGACTGTTTTTTTTTCCCCCGGCTGTACCACAGTGGGAAATGTAATTGTGTGTTTTTGCCTTACTTGAGCTGCAGTAAAGAAGCCCCAGGGGCTGCCTTTTTCTTTTAGAAGAACTGAAAAAAAACCTCACATCTTATTGCTGAATATATTATACAGTGCTCATCCCTCAGAGCACATTCCGCCTTCAACCCTGAACACCTCCGTAAAGCTGCTCAGCCCAGGGTTATGTGCCATTCAGAGGTGAGTTGAGAATACCTATGAAATCCCAATTCAATTTCTGAATTTCAGTTGAGGTAGGCCGAATGCAGAATTATAATTTGAATTAGAAAGAAGCAGAGTTAAGGTGGAATAAAATTAATGTAACTATATGTACTTTTTAATAAGCCAATCATTTTCAGTAAGGATTATCATCATACACACAACATTACACTATAAGAAAAGTGATTCAATCATACATGATTTTAGAGTAAGAGATACTGAGTTACTTTGAATCTAAATAAAAATATATTGATAGACCAACAATATTTTCTCTGGTATGCATTGCAGCATGAATAAATTATGTATTTAGTGTTATTGTGTTGCTGTGGCTTTATTTATGCTGTTATGCTGTTTTGTTGTCACTGTTAGTTATGTGTAGCGTGGTGATGTTAAGAGCTCATCTTTTTACTAGATGCTTATTGATCGTGACTATTATAGAGGTTTGAATGTAAGTGTGTCGGCTTATAACTATTGCATGCCTTTGCTCCACAATAAGACCTTTTCCAAATCAAGGATTGGCTTCTTAAAGGGATAGTTCACTCAAATCTGAAAATTCTGACACCATTTACTCACCCTCATGTCATTCCAAACCTGTACGACTTTCTTTATGAAAAAATAAATGTTTTGAAAATGATCTGTTATGTATTCTGTGTCTTTGTGCTTTTGTTTTGTAATAGTGTCTTGTAGTTGTTTCTGTTCCGCTTGTTGTTTGCACCTGTGACTTGTTACTCTAATTGCACTTGTGTTTATATAGCCCATGGCTGCGTCCAAAATCGCATAGTCTCTTGAGTAGGTACTTTGCGAGCACTAAAAAAGTATGTTCTTTAGGCTTATAGTATGAGTGTGTGGTATAAATGTAATCTGGACGTACTACATTCGAGATAATGTCATCATCATGCGACTTATGACATCAGTTGTGTTGCAAATTCACAAATCCTCACCTGGTATTAAATACAGGTGTAAACGTGGTCTAAAACGTTTTGAGCGTGTCCACTTTCGTAGTGTAAACGCTCGACTTTCAATAGAACCCTAAACCCACAGCCAAGACAATGCCAGCGTGGTTTCATTGTCACAGTTGCTTCAACTGAATTAAGGGTGTGAATACTTATGTCAATGTGAAATTTAAGTGTTTACTTTTTAATAAATGTTTTGCTTTTGCTTTGTCATTATGAGGTATGGACTGTAGATTATTGTGAAAAAATGTGTTCTGCTCAAAGTGCTTGTTTGAGCAAAATCAAGGTGATTGATTAGAGAACATCCACTTCAGAAGAAAAGCGTCAGGATGTTAAATGTATTAATTATCTTAATTGTGTTGTTTTGTGGCATAATGTTTCAGTGCTAATGGCCTCCTCTGATATCACATTATCCCAGCGAGCAGAAAATCTTTCACATTTAGAAAACTGTGAACATTTGCAAGCCGCGCACATTAAATGCAGATATGCCTGCACAACAGTGCCCTAGCGTCAATAAACAGATGTATCTGTCTGGCAAGTGCTATTTAAAATGACCAATGTGTTGATTGTCTCTGTTTTGCAGAAACAGCTTTTGCTGCTGTTGGATTTATGTACCATTTTCAAATCTAGTACTTGAACCAAGGTTAGGCAAAATACAAGAAATGGCTCCCTTTAAATTCATGAGTGTGTATCTGAATTGAACTGGCCTCATGCCACTCATGATGTTGAACTGGAATTGGAACAGAAGGAAGAGGAATTTCCTGAAATATAAAATAACACAACAGAAGAATTTAAAAAACACATAATTAATTCATTTGGATTAATTATGCCTTTTTCTGTTTTGATTACACAATTCTCTGAACTACATTCAACACTGTTCACCACATCGTCTCTGTGTAAAGTACAAAACGTGAATTTGTCTACAGGTGCTTCTTTATAAAATATTTCTTTACAAAGTGACATCGCCAACTACTGGCCTGTCATGAATAATACAGTGTTTTTAATCGTTTTGTGAACGGGATCATTTTGATATCGTTGTCCTCTGTACAAAGAAAAAACTTTTCTGTTTTTAGTACATTGTTGTCGTGTAAACGTATCCAAATATATACTGAATGGGTGTGTTGAGATCAGTATCCAAAGACTTTCCAGGGATTATGGCACTAGATTGGATTTCCAAGCACAGAAAGCAGTATAAATATAAACCTCAAAGAACTTTCAAAGCAAATTATAATTAAGAACCCAGTTTATTCTAATTACTGGTCTTCATCTTTGTCTGGGAAAGTGTCCCAGTCTGCTCCTGTCTAATTATTGAGTGTTGACGAGGCAGCTGGAGCTGACGTCCTCGTTAAGCACTCCAAACGAGAACAATTAGTGCTGTTCAAAGCTGAACATTATACATGCCTCAAGATGCTCATCTGTTTTTGCAGCAGCTGACACACAAATGTCGACACTTGATATTACTTCAGCTTACTGTCAGTGTGCTGCATTTGTTGTATGTGCTCAAATTAAAGAGCAATATACCTGTATCAGCCAGTTAAAAATAAAAAGTCAGCTTCCCTTGTGTCAATTAGCCTGTTTTCACACTTGCAGTTAGGGCTGCACAATTAATCGAATATCTACTCGCTATTACAATTACGGATGCCACGATTCCATTCAAAACAACGATTACAAAAAAATGTTTAGAGCATGTTACGTTGTGAGAGGCGAATCATGAGAGAACGCAGCACAATAGGAATTACCAGTGATGTAAGTTAACGCTGATTAGTCGAACACACAGGAAACACCAGCACCCGCCATTTTTAAAAAGCTGTGTACACACACAGATTATAGCCTGTATATTTACTCCACAAACCAACTCTACGAACATGGAAAACGGTGATAGATGGACCTCTCAACCTTTACGGTAAGGAGAAAATCCAACGCAACTTTGAGGGGACCAAGCCAAACATGTATTTCTGCTCAGCTAGCAACATTGGGCATCAACCACACGGAAAACGCTAATACTTTTTCATATAGTGTCTACTTTGAATAACAGCTCTAATAACCTAATAATAATCTAATATATTAGACAGGACAGTTAAACAGATCGTAAACTAAAGACGAAAAATGGGATTGCTGTGTTAAGGCTCTGCCGTCAAAATAAAAGTCTGCTGCACTGTCAAAGTAAAAGTCATAACAACAAGCGTGGCTTACGTCACTTCAGAGTTCCTACTGGCGGTGCGAGTGCAACCAGGAAGGCGGCCATAGGGGAACATTAGTTCTCGGGGGACCACCTTGATGGTTAGCTCTTAGAACTAAGTTCCTAGAACTACCTGGTGCCAAAGCCCTTATTATTATACCATGTATATTTTTACTTTTTATTATTTATTTAAAGAAGAAACCAAACCAATGTATAGTTGACATTTGAAGCTTAATTTTATAGAAAAGCAATAAAAGTTTTTCAGGATTCAACTTGTTTTTTTTTTTTTTTTTTTTACATACAATTATGGCATGCAGTTGCATTAAAGCTATTCAAAACATCATTCAATATAAATTGTAATAATCGTAATTCATAATCGCAATTACAATTTCAAGGGAATAATCGAAAATTATGATTTTGGTCATAATCGTGCAGCCCTACTTGCAGTTCGGTCGGCTTGGTTCGTTTGGTCCAGACCAAAAAACAAAACAAAAAAACATTTAGTTCTGGTCTGCTTAGCGTTCACATTGTCATAATAATAACGAACCTAAAGGCATAGGGATATGTTCACAACCTGATTGGTCGCCTTTTAATACGTGTATTCATGATAGAACTTACCGAACATCTAAAACAATGCTGTGTGTGTGCCTGCTGGGCTAAATGATGTTTCATTAAACAAAGTTCAGGAGGAGCATGTTCAAATAATTAATCCAATCAACTTGTCAACAACAATCATCATGTCTATCCTGCGGACCACACTCCAATGGTAGGTCGTTCAGGGTGTCGTGGAGGGGTGAGGTGTCTAAGATCCAACATCTAGCTTTTGGGGTGCCTCAGGGCTCAGTGCTTGGACCACTTCTCTTCTCCATTTACATGTCAGTACTAGGATCTGTGATTCAGAATCACGTCTTTTCCTATCACTGCTACACTGATGACACACAACTCTACCTCTCATTCCAGCTCTCATTCTACCTCTCATTCCCATTCCGAGATGCCCTTCGTCTTTAGGGTTTCTTGGGTTTCTTAAAGGGATACTCCACTTTAAAATGAAAATTCTGTCATCATATACTCACCCTCATGTTGTTTCAAACCTGTATGAATTTCTTTCTTCTGCTGAACAGAAAGTAAGATATTTAGAAGAATGTCAGTAACCAGACAGTTTCTGGTCTCATTGACTTCCATAGTAGGAAAAAAATATACTATGGAAGTCAATGAGACCAGAAACTGTCTGGTTACTGATATTCTTCTAAATATCTTCCTTTCTATTCAGCAGAAGAAAGAAATTCATAAAGGATTGAAACAACATGAGGGTGAGTATATGATGACAGAATTTTCATTTTAAAGTGGAGTATCCCTTTAAGCAGTGGGGTTACCCGAGCCTACTTAAATGCTGTGGGAAAAGTACCAGTGTGAAGACAGGTGTTTATGATGTGCGTGAATGTGGATACAACTGTGGAAGAAATGACTTGAAGTAGATTAGTGGGAATAATCAAGTGGACAGGTAGTAGGGTGATTGGAAAGGAGGAGTTTGGAGACGTCTGCCTCTGGAAGCAGAGAGAAGGAGGGTATAATGTGTATATTAGCTGGTAAGATGTGTGTGTCAGTTTGTGGTTTGATAAATTGGCCGCTGATGGTGGTTGTTTTATTTATGAAGAATGTGGCAAAACCGTCAGCTGTTAGGGTTGATGATGGAGGAGGGTTGAGAAGAGAGAAGGTTTTAGAAAAGCATGCGAGAGTCTGAAGAATGGTTAATTTTGTTGTGATGGTAAGTCATTTTAGCAGTAGAGATATTAGCAGAGAAGGAAGAGAGGAGGGATTGATAAAGACCAAGGTCAGTTGGATCTTTCGATTTGCGCCATTTCCTCTCTGCACCCCTGAGTTTAGAACGATGTTCACAGAGAACATCAGATAACCAAGGGGCAGAGGGTGTGGCGCGGGATGGCCTGGAGGAAAGGGGGCAGAAGTTGTCCAAGCAGGATGTTAAGTTGGAGAAAAGAGTATCAGTTGCACTGCTAGTATCTAATGTTAAGAGCTGATCAGGTGGAGGAAGTGCGGATGAGACCAATGAGGATGGGCGAGAGGGTGAGAGTGAGCGTAGGTTTCGCCGAAAGGTGACCTGTGGAGGAGTGTGTGTTGTGTTCTGAGGCAGGTTGAGAGTGAGGAGGAAGTGATCTGAGGTGTGCAGCGGAGTGACCAGCGTATGATCAGTGGAGCAGTAGCACGTGTAAATAAGGTCTAATTGGTTACCTTCTTTGTGAGTAGCCGCAGTAGATACTCGTTTGAGGTCGAATGACCAGCTGAAAACTCGTGAATAGCTTGTAAAATGTGTAAAGGAGTCAAAACTGTGGAAGGAATCCCTTCATCACACACAAAAACCAAGATCTGCTGCGAGGAGACAAGGTTCTGATGCCTGTACTGAACTGTGATGGGCAACATCATGACTATGATGAGAAAAAACAGTCAACTGAGTTTTCAAACATTTTTGAGTAATTTTTATTAAAGTCACCATGAAATCAAAATTGATAATTCTTATTTTTATGGAATATTGCAGTATTTATTATAAATAATTTATTCTTGTACATCATTATTTTTTCTTAATTCAAGTGCCCTGTTAAGCTTTAACCAAAATAACGTCCCCTCTCTCTTGCAGCATCTCTTCTTTTCTCTGATGATGTGTTTACTGGCGCGAGGGCGGAGCAACCTGTCACTCACATGAGATCCACCAATAGCAAACCACAACCATCCAATCAATTCACCATGGACAAAATCTTGCCTTACATTTTTTTTTTCTTGTTCAAGAACCTGTTTCATAGTGAAGAAAAGACTGCCAAAATTTCCATTTCATATGACTCTGTAGAGTGAACATGCAATTTTTAAAAGTATGTGCTTTCCCATTATCAAGTACATACTTGAAGTGTGAAGAATGCAAATTGGGTTGCAGCCTGAACCTAAATTAAAAACAGGTGACTCAGTATTTTACAAAATGTCTGTAAGTTGTATCTTCTCATTATCTTAATTTCTCTTTTACCTGAGACAAAATATCACTGAGAGAAGATTTGTTCCTGCAGGTGGAAGAGCAGTGCTGGCATAGAGAGACATGTTATTGATGGCTTCATGTGTTGAGCTCTAAGGTTTTTCTAGACAGAAATTTTAGTGATAATCCAGCTGGAAGGAAGTCGCCATCCCTGAGCTGCAAAAATCCCCCTTTTACTCCCATTCACAAAAATAAAATAAATAAAAAAGAAGGAAGAAAGAAGGTGGTTAAATACCACAGGATAGTGATGCTATTGTGTTCAGATTCACACCATTACTGCAAGTAAAGATAGATTCCAAGCTACATGTTTTTAAATAAGCCATGTCTGTGTCTCTCTGTGAATTACACAAGATCTATTAACTTTTAGATATTACCTGTTTTGTTTGTTAGGCAAATATAACATTTATTTTGCTTTTAATGTTTTTCATGTGAATATCAGCCAATTTGGATGTTACGATCTGATATATCTTCATTATATCAATGGCTTATATAAAAATACATTTCTACCAAAATGTTGCTTTTATTTAAATTAAAGGATTAGTTCACTTCAGAATTAAAATTTCGTGATAACTTACTCAGCCCCACGTCATCCAAGATGTTCATGGCTTTCTTTCTTCAGTCGAAAAGAAATTAAGGTTTTTGAGGAAAACATTCTAGGATTTTTCTCCATATAGTGGACTTCAATGGGGTCCAACAGGTTGAAGGTCCAAAGGGTAGTTTCAGTGGAGCATCAAAGGCTCTACACGATCCCAGCCAAGGAATAAGAGTCTTATCTAGCGAAATGATCAGCCATTAAAAAACAAAACAAAAAACATTTATATACTTTTTAAACACCAATGCTCATCTTGCACTAGCTCTGCAATGCGCCACACATTACGTAATCATGTTGAAAGGTCACGTGTGACATAGGCAAAAGTACAGAACTAGTGTTTACAAAACGAACATGCAAAGACTAAGTCAATCACAGAGCATCACAGAGCTAAAAAAAACTTAATTTATTTTCGACTGAAGAAAGAAAGACATGAACATCTTGGATGACGTGCGGGTGAGTAAATTATCAGGAAATTTTATTTCTGAAGTGAACTACTCCTTTAAAATATGCTTTCACTGTGTAAAATGTCTTAAGCATATTTTTCTGTTCATCCCTAATGACTTTTTTTCCCCAAACAAGTATGTAACTTTTTGTTATTCAATAAAACACTGAAAAATGAAAATAATAATAATTTTCTACCATTTGCAGACTCCTCCTTTGATAGTTTATTTGATAAAACACCCAACCCAAAGTCATACAGGCTTTGCATTTATATTTTTCATTTTCATGAACAGTACATCCTCTCATAGTTGGCAACAGGGTCATGCCCTGTATAATATTTTAAATGCTATTGCAGAATAATTCATAAAGTAATGACTTTAAAAACTGAATGTAAAGTAATTCATGTATTAAAAATTCAACCTTCTACTACACCAGTAACCTTGCTATGGCTTCCATACCAGTGATGCTTAGATTTATTGCAAGATGCACTGAAACTGAGTGATACAACCATAAATGACTTTATTCAAAATATTCAATTCTAGATAAGGGTTTGCTTTTAACAAATGTACAGCCTGTATTTATACAGTATAAAAAGGCTACTCAACCCTGTTTAAATTGCAGCTTTTTGAGATGTAAAAAAAAAAAATCCAACTAAAATAAAGTCAGATCATTTTCCGCATTTAATGGAATATTGAAACTAACAACATATATGTTAGAAACAAAATGAAAAATAAATAAAAAAGGACTTAAAATGTACTGGTTGTGCACACTCCTCAACTAATGCTTGTTCGAAACACATTTTGCTTTTAATACAGCAGCCAGTCATTTTTGAATAAGATTATATCAACTATATCTCCTGTGTACAGCCCTCTTCAAGTCATTGGAAAATTCAATTGGATTTAGATCTGGGCTCTGATTGGGCCATTTCAAAAAGTTCTTCATCTTATGAAGCCATTCCTTTGTTGACTTAGATTTGTGTTTGAGGTTATTGTCATGCTGCAAAATGATATTCTTCTTCATCTTCAGATTGCAATGGAGGACTTCCATTTATTTATTTATTTTGCCAAAATGGATTGGTATTTGGCACTATCCATTATTCCTTCTATCTGCCCCAGTCCCAGCTGAAGAGAAATAGCCTCATAGCCTGTTTGCTCCACCATACCTCATAGTGGTTATGGTGTCTTTTGGGTAATAAGCAGTCTTGTGCCAAATGTAACTTTTAAAATTATGACCTAAAGGTTAAATTTGGTTTATTCAGAACATAAAAGTATGATCCTAATTATGGACCACTAATTATGCCACATGATTTTATGAAAGTTTTTTTTTTTTTTTTGGTAAATAATGGCTTCTGTCTGGCTACCTTAACCTATAGTCCAGGCATATTAGGCATATGAGGCATATCTCATACATTATTTGCAAGTTTTTTGTAGGTCATGGCTTCAGGAATATTATCGACCAAGAAAAGGCTAAGAAAATCCTTCAGAAACAGCTTATTTTTATTCAAGGTGTGGAATAACAAATTTAAGAATCTATTTCAGATATGCTTCCTTATTGGGATTATGCTGATTGGGTCTGTTTCTCTTGATTGGGCCAGATAACCTGCCTAACCGGTTTTCGCTTGATAGAATCAAATCATCCCTACATTTGCATGCTTTGTTTGAATTTGTCTCCACCTCCAAAAGTCCCTCCCCCTTGGAAGGTATATAAACTACAAGGTATAATGTTTGAATTAGACTTGAGAAAAAACTACAGCCGCGAAGATCTCAATAAAGAATTTCTTCTGCTTAAAAGATCCAACTCAAGCCTCCTGGTTTATGCTTCGATGAAGGAATAAAGTTTCCAACAAGGGTTAATCAACATCATTCAAATGATGAACGGAGGATTATAATTTTGGTACTTTTGGTTACACTTTATTTAGATTTTCCGCTTTGGACATTCTACTATTACAACTAGATGTCAACTAACTCTCATTAGGGTATTAGTAGACGGTCTGCTTAATATCTGCTAACACTTTATTTTGATGCTCCCCATACAGACATTCTGCTGACGATAATAAGTAACTTTGCAACTACTTGTCAACTCATTCTACTAAACCAAACCCGAACCCTAACCCTAACAGTCTAATGAGAGTTATTTGACATGTAGTTGCAAAGTTACTTATAGTAGGTAGAATGTCTAAATTAGACCTTTAAAGCAGAACTCGGAAAGTCACTTCTTCGCTGATTTTCCCTTTTGTTGTTGCATGTTTTCCCCACGAGCTCCCCCTACAGCTGTGGTGGGCATATATTTCACAACACTGTCGTAAAAAACTCACTTGCGGCGGCCTCCTCCTCCTCTCTACCGCTGCTCATGTGCATTTGTTATGATTGGAGCAAGCCAACTGTATCGTGTGGAGCTATGTCTACCGAGGTGGGTAATACATCATACATGCGTGCAGGGCTTAAATTGGGATTTATTATGTGGGGGGGCTCTCCCCAGGGGGGTCCGGGGGTATGCGCCCCCGTGATTTTTTTTTGAAAAATAAACCATTAAATGGCATTTTCTGGAGAGTTTTGTGCAAAGAAATGGAGAAATTGAGTCTTACATGATATGTGAAAAACTGCAAGGTTAAGAGCATATACTTTGCATTGTTGTAGTATCAACAGGTATTAGGACATTTAGCATTTACATTACTGTTAATCAGCAGTGGTGGAATGTAACAAAGTACAAATAGCCTACTTCGTTACTTTACTGAAGTAGGCTACATTTTTCACGTAGTTGTATCTTTACTTTACTTAAGTAGAATCAATAGTGCATAGGCCTACTTTTGACTTTTACTTCGTTACATTTTGCAGCAATTATTATACTTTCTACTCCACTACATTTCTACATTTCGTTACATTTTCTGATCAGTTTTTCCCCTGTCAAAACAGGGATTGAAAAAAAATCTCCTGTTTTCAGTGCAGATGCAGTGATGCGTTCATGTAAGGGTGGCACTGCCAATAAAGCACCTAAAAGCTGTCACTAAGAACCGGCAAAAGTAGGCCTAATGATTATGAATATGTAAAATATATCAAGGAGACATTTTAATTGTTTATTAATAAACAATTGTTTTCTGTGTCAGTGCCCTGCATAGATGAAGTTGACGATGACTCGCGATCTTCGCAGTAGTGAACGCGCCAGAGAGAAATGCACATTTCATACGGATTACACAAGCAGCAATCTGTTTCCTTTCGTTTTGAATTGTTCTGTTTAAAAGAAGACATTTCAAGCTTTCTATAGATATTTCTCAGGTCTGTCAGGCAAGTAGGCTAGCTACCTTGCGCTGAGTTTCGGTTCATTTATGAGACGCGCTTCAGTTCACGCGCTGGCGCCTCCGTGTCTATTTTCTGCTATATTTACTTCTTAATTATTAAATCCTGGCAATTGGTTGATGAAACATTTATTAAAATTAAGATATCATTAATACAAAACGAAATTCATTTTAAAGAAAGGCTTGCTTTCCGTTTGAGCCTGAGGTCTCAGTGAAAGTTTTAAACAGTCTTTTAGTGCCGCTTTCAGAGCGATCACGTCCGTAACGGAGAACTGTCCCGTCCGTAACATTGTTTTTTCCTCATAAATGTGAACATGAAAAATAAAATAAAATGAATATGTTATGTTAGCCTATGTTATGTTCTGTGGAGAGCCGACCCTTTTTCATCCGGATGAAGAAGGGTCGGCTCTCCACAGAACATAACATTTAGCCTACTGGTTTGCACATGGTGTAATTCACAGAATTACAAAACAATATTTTACCACCTAAAAGTTAAAGATTTTTTTGTGTCACATCCACGGCATGTGTAGCCTATTTCCCTCATATTAAATATAAAACGCATGTGTAGACTGATATTTTTCTAATGTCTGGACTCCTTTATTAAGGGAGTATGGATATATAAACAGTTTCAATATATTTGGTATTAAAATGCATTTTCTGAGAATTTATATTTCAAGTTTTTACTGCAAATGTCACGTCCATAACGCTGGAATTGACATCACTTGATTACACATTGTATTATCTTGTTAGTGACCCATACAATGTGGCAAACATATTTTCCTTTCCTTGTCTTTCAAGGCCAGGACACTTTTTGTACAACCAACTTTGTGCTGAACTTGACAAAATTGATCTGTTGCTTGCAGCGGCGGCCAGCCCAGCAGCTCGTGAGTTTTTTTTTTTTTTTAAGGCAGTTCTGAAACTTTTACCACCAATATCACCAGGACAGGTTGTTTAACCATCCAAATGATTTCTAGACAGTTTTATTAAGTTTAAAAAGTTACCAAGTTCTGCTTTAAAATAAAGTGTAACCTTACTTTGTAGTGAGAGTCTTGTGATTGGTTAATTCCAAACACATTAAAATGCCCAATTATAATAGGGTGTGTTATGCTGTGTAGGGGTGAATCTATCATCGGATTCGTCTATCAACGGATAAATTAGTGATCTGGTGATAGACACCTGCTTTCAAACGCTCCTGTGTGTATCTGTGTAAACGCAGTGAAGAGCGTCAAAGACATCTATTTACAACATGTTTTTGAACCATTGATCATTGTAGCCAATAACAGACATAAATGTTGAGTGCGTGAGCACAATGGCCAATCAGAGATATTAAAGTATCCACTCAACAGCGCTCACAATGCTAGGGGGAAATTGCCTGGCTCTTATGTCTGTCCCGTTTGCCTCCCTCCCACCTTCCTCTGTTGGACTCTATGTTTTGATGTTAGTTAAGGTGCATAAATAAGTCTTCTTGATGGGGGAAATGTAAGGGATTATCTGGGTTTGTTTCTGTTTTGTTTTAGTTATGTGTCCAAGCTTTCAGTTCATTTGTAAAGTTTTTCATTGTTTGATCAATTTGCGGACATGTTATTCATGTCTTTGATTGGTTTGTTCTGTTAAAGCCCTGTGTTTCTTTCATTTCATTGTCAGTTCTTGTCATGTTTTACCTGGTTGTTCTGTTCGGGGTTCTATTGCTGCAATTAGATCTGTTAATTCATCTTTATTTTGCAACCCAGTGTAACATATACAATCAGGTTTTTCTTTAGTTTTTCCTTGAAAAGTTTGTTACATGAACTTTGTTGGTTTCAATATTACATTAAAGGTGGAAAAAAGATCTGACATGGGTTTACATAGATTCACTACATATATATATATATATATATATATATTTACATTTTAATAAAGCTGCTATTTTAAAAGTGCTGTATAAACTTTTGTATATTAGCTGTCCATATGTTTCATATTGCCTGGCATACAGTAATCTATATCCATGCTTTACATCTCCTAGCAACAGTCTTTGCATGGCCTGTAGCAGGTTTAGGGGGCCAAGCTGAAAGAAACCCTGCTTCAATGGACATGATACAAAATACTAAAATTAGAAAAAAAGATAAACAGAATACATTTTGTGAGTCACAAATCTGTACACATTTTAATGCAAGTTTTTAATACTGTTCACAAAGATCTAAGATTTTTTTGTTCTCTAAAAGGCCACTCTAAAATGTTCAGTTCTTCTGTATTGGACCCCAATACAGTAAAACTGCACATCTTAGGCCCCATCCACACTACTGCGTTTTAGTTTAGAAACGGAGAATACGATCTCCGTCCACACCAGCGTTTTAGCTGCGTATTAGAATTGATCTCCGTCCACATTAAAACGACTGAAAACGCGGATCACGTGACCATTCACCAACACTGGGCATGCGCGTGCCGGTGTAAACACAACTTCATTCATAAAATGATCCCACCATGCGCTGGTTCTTCCCGGGTTAACCCAAAACCGACGCTCCATGTACGGTCGATACCGCCGCTGCACACGGGAATTGTCACATATCGCTCGAATAATAGCTTGCCTTCGGTGCATGTAGGCAGTTATAGCATTGTAAAATGCAGAATTTACTTGCACAACAGCTTCTAGCAAAGATATACGCCATGACTGATGACACCCAATCATAGAGCCGAGCGTGAGCCTCTACTACGTCATCGTTTCTAAAGTCCTCCGTTTTGACCCGTCTTCACTAAAACGCCCTCCGGAGATTCAAAACAAAAAACGGGCCTGCAGCGTTTCTAAACTTCTCCGTTTTGAGTCACCGTTTTTGCCATTTTAGTCTGGACGGGAGGTGCAAATGTAGCAAAAGGTCTCCGTTTTTAAACGAAAACGCATTAGTGTGGATGGGGCCTTAGAGTGGCCTTTTATTGTGGCCAGCCTAAGGCACACCTGTGCAATAATCATGCTGTCTAATCAGCATCTTGATATGCCACACCTATGAGGTCGATGGATGACCTCGACAAAGGAGAAGTGCTCACTAACACAGATTTAGACAGATTTGTGAACAATATTTGAGAGAAATTGGCCTTTTGTGTACATAGAAAAAGTCTTAGATCTTTGAGTTCAGCTCATGAAAAATGGGGGCAAAAACAAAAGTGTTGCATTTATAATTTTGTTCAGTGTACATGAACTGAGGATGTATATTTCACCAGCCTTCCTAGTTTTTCAGCAGCATTGAGAATGGTGGAATTTAACTATGCAAAATCTATGGTGTAATATGAAATACAATATAGGCTATTTGAAGTTTATTGCAGAAAATTTTTCTATTTACAAGTATACATTAGTATTTAGAGTTGAATTTAGTGAGGCCGACTTGATTACTTAATTTTGCTTTGATTTTCTTTTGTTTCATGGTGAAGCGTTCTTCAGGATTATGGGTAGTGTAGGTTTTAACTGCAGATTCAGCTGTTTTTATATCTATATATATATTTTATATTTATTTTTTAATGAAGCTCTAATGAAGTCACACTGACTTTTTAATGACATTTTAATGAAATCGCACAGACTTACGGCTTCTACCAGAGCATATATCATCAACTAACAATCTCAGCGCTCATGGTAGGTCTAGAATGGTTTCCCTAAACATGTATTTCTCTATGGAGAAAATTAATGAGATTCTTACATCCAGAACCCTACTGTTGTTTTCCATTAAGTCTTGTTATTTTTTTTCCCAGAGTATATGAAATATCAGACACTATCTTTTTGCAAGCTAGTTTAAAGGGAAGCTAAAATAAAGCCCACTCCACATGATTGTGCCGATAGCTGAAATACCCCTGTGCAATGCCTCAGGGTAATTGGAAGTAATCGTTCATCCATAAAGGTATTTCTGCATAACGATGAGCAGATGGTGTGCCACTTTGTGGTGAGGAAACTTAAGAATGCTCCAAGTCTAACAGGCAATTACACTCCTCCTATGCACAATTTACTCAGCCATAAGTAGCCCAGTCATGCTCCTCTGAGAGAGGTGAACGAGCCAATTTCACTTCAGATGCTCCAGCAATTAAAGGTGGAAACACTTACAGATATGTGCTATCACACTCGCTGAGGGAGACCATGAGAAAGTGAAAGAGGCAAAGAAAGAGTGAAAAATGAGGGACTGAGAGAGGAAGATGTTAAAAGTAATAATGGTAAAAAGAAAATGATCGTTAGAAGATTTTTATAAAAGGGTACACAAGAAAGGGTTACGCAGAAATGAAAATTATGTGATCAATCCTCATGTCGTTCCAACCCCTAAGACTTTTACTGTGTCTTTACAAACTGTGTATCTATCTATCTATGGAAGTAAACTAATGACAAATGTTTTTGAAACAAAAAAGCTTGTTGAATTGCACTACTTGAAAAAATACGCATTGCATTAAACATTTTAATGCATTGTGTTTTTAGGGCTTGCATTTTTATGGGCTGAAATTCAACATGGTTGTATATTTAAGCAGTGAATATTTCAATCCAAAACATTTCACACACATTTTCATTACAGGCAATTTTTGGTCCATTTTATTTCACTTTTCAAATTCGCTTCCACAAATTCAGTGGTTCAAATTCAACAGAAAATTCAACCTTTGACATCCGAGAACAGCAGGAATATCAGTAGATTGCTGAAACGTTTCACGCTAAGCGATTACCACTGAATTTGTGGAAGCGAATTTGTAAAGTGAAATAAAATGGACCGAAAATTGCCTGTCGAATATTATAGGTTGTATTTTTTTAATGCGGTTTTTGAAGCTGCTACCACCGATCTGGATGAGCTCACAGATACTGTAACATCATATATGAGTTTCTGTGAGGATACATGCATTCCTACCAGGACATTCTTATCAGTCACTAATGAAAATTACTGGGAAACTCAAACAGCTTCGTCATGCCAAAGAGGATGCTTATAGAAGTGGGGATAAAATCTTGTATAACCAGGCAAGAAACAGACTGACAAAGGAGATCAAAGTTGCTAAAAGAAGCTACTCTGAAAAGCTGAAAACCCCGTTTTCAGCCAACGACCCGGCATCGGTCTGGACAGGTCTGAGGAACATCACCAACTACAAGTCACCATCCCCCCGATCTGTGGAGAATCAACAACTTGCTGATGATTTAAATTCATTCTACTGTTGGTTTGAAGACTGGTGTCGGCCCACCTGAAGGACATCACTGGACCCCTGCTGGATCCCTTTCAGTTTATCCTGCAACATCTCGACAAACCTCGGACTTATCCAAGGATCTTATTTGTGGACTTCAGTTCGGTCTTCAATACCATCATGCATGATCTTCTCACAGCAAAACTGACCCAGCTCTCCATGCCATGCTCAATCTGTCAGTGGATCTCCAGCTTCCCGACGGACCGGCAACAGCGAGTGAGACTGGGGAAACTCACATCCAGGACGCTCACCATCAGCACTGGCGCCCCCCAAGGGGTGTGTTCTCTCCCCACTGCTCTTTTCCCTGTACACTAATGACTGCACTTCTAAAGACCCCTCTGTCAAGCTCCTGAAATCTGCTGACGACACCACAGTCATCGGTCTCATCCAAAATGGTGACGAGTCTGCTTACAGACTGGAGGTTGAACAGCTGGCTGTCTGGTGCAGTTATAACAACCTGGAGCTGAACATGCTCAAAACAGTGGAGGTGATAGTGGACTTCAGGAGGAACAGCCCAGCACTCCCCCCACTCACCATCATGAACAGCACTGTGGAAGCAGTGGAGTCATTCAGGTTCCTGCGCACTACCATCCCTCAGGACCTGAAGTGGGACAATCACATTGACTCCATTGTGAAAAAGGCCCAACAGAGACAGCTGAGGAAGTTCACCCTGCCACAGGAGCTGCTGATTCAGTTCTACTCAGCCGTCACTGAGTCTGTTTTATGCACTTCCATCACTGTCTGGTTTGGTTCAGCTACCAAATCAGACATCAGGAGACTATAACGGACAGTCCGGCCTGCGGAGAGGATTATTGGTGCCCCCCTGCCCAGCCTCCAGGAACTGTACTCTTCCAGAGTGAGGAAGAGAGTAGGTAAAATAATCACAGACTCCACTCGCCCTGGACACCAGCTGTCTGAACTGTTACCATCAAGACGGCGACTCAGATCACTGGCCACAAGAACATCTAGCACAGGAACAGTTTCTTCCCACAGGCCTTTTCCCTTCTGAACAGTTAACATTCCTCCCAAGGCATATGCCTGTAAGTGCAATACTCCCAATGTTTGGTGCAATATCTTCTAAACTCAGGTGATATTTATATTTATTCATACTATTCAAAATACTGTAAATGTGTTCATAATCTGTACATGTTTATTCTGACTAAACCCAACTGTGACCTTATACTTTTTTTCATATTTTTATATGTATATTTTTATTCTTAGAATGTGTATTACTATGTTTCTTGTTGTATTTGTATTTGTATATGTGCACTGGAAGCTTCAGTACCAAATTCTGATACTGATTTTTAAACAGAATGAATGTTTTGGAAAAGTGAAATCTGAAAGGTGAATATGGATTATTGAATTTTGAATAATGAAAATGTGTGTGTCTATCTATCTATCTATCTATCTATCTATCTATCTATCTATCTATCTATCTATCTATCTATCTATCTATCTATCTATCTATCTATCTATCTATCTATCTATCTATCTATCTATCTATCTATCCATCCATCCATCCATCCATCCATCCATCCATCCATCCATCCATCCATCCATCCATCCATCCATCCATCCATCCATCCATCCATCCATCCATCCATCCATCCATACCCACCCACATCTATCTATCTATCTATCTATCTATCTATCTATCTATCTATCTATCTATCTATCTATCTATCTATCTATCTATCTATCTATCTATCTATCTATCTATCTATCTATCTATCTATCTATCTATCCATCCATCCATCCATCCATCCATCCATCCATCCATCCATCCATCCATCCCTACTCACCCACCCACCCACATCTATCTATCTATCTATCTATCTATCTATCTATCTATCTATCTATCTATCTATCTATCTATCTATCTATCTATCTATCTATCTATCTATCTATCTATCCATCCATCCATCCATCCATCCATCCATCCATCCATCCATCCATCCATCCATCCATCCATCCATCCATCCATCCATCCATCCATCCATCCATCCATCCATCCATCCATCCATCCATCCATCCATCCATCCATCCATCCATCCATCCATCCATCCCTACTCACCCACCCACCCACATCTATCTATCTATCTATCTATCTATCTATCTATCTATCTATCTATCTATCTATCTATCTATCTATCTATCTATCTATCTATCCATCCATCCATCCATCCATCCATCCATCCATCCATCCCCTCCCACCCACCCACCCACCCATCCATCCATCCATCCATCCATCCATCCATCCATCCATCCATCCATCCATCCATCTATCTATCTATCTATCTATCTATCTATCTATCTATCTATCTATCTATCTATCTATCTATCTATCTATCTATCTATCTATCTATCTATCTATCTATCTATCTATCTATCTATCTATCATCCAGCCATCCATCCATCCATCCATCCATCCATCCATCCATCCATCCATCCATTTGTTCACCCAATCTCCTACCCATCCCTCAATCTGCCATCCATCCAACTCTCCTTATAATGAAAAGTGTTAGCTGAACTAATCACCTTAAATACTCCAATAATAATGTCCCACCATTTAACAAAGTGACATTGAATATTTACAGCTAAGGCACTTAAGTGCTTTTGTTCTCAGCAGGGTAGATTATTTTAATGCAGTTCACATTCAGCCGCCCACAGCTTCAGTTCCTCAGCAGTGACGTTAATTTCCCTGCATGCCACTCAATATATGACTATACACTCCAATGTACTTTACAATACAGCTCGAATGTATTATGATACAAATCTAATAACCTATTCATCCGTCTGATGTGCTGTTTCCTGTCAGCTCTTTTGTCATTTACAGCTCTGCAGTTTGATTAGGAAGAAGATTGAAACAGCAAGAATGAGGCTTATTGTGATCTTTCAAGGTGTCTTTTGAGACCACAGCACACTAAATTCGGTCAAAATGACATCCGAGTCCTGCACATCATCAAGTCCTGTTATTCCCAGTGGAGTCGTGTGGCGACTTGCTGTCAGAGGGTGTTCAGTGGACTTCCCAGTGTGCAGAGCTCAGTTTAATTGCTCCTTGCCTCCAGCAGAAGGTAGAGAGCACACATTTGATTGGAGTGGAAATGAATGCATCTCTTACGGCTTGTTTGACTTGTATGGATGAGTGTGGAATGAATTCCTCCACCTTAGGAGGAAGCTTAAATATCAGTGAGATTATTCTGCTGGATGCTGAATAGAGTGAACTTTACGGTGTCTTTTTTCTGAGTAAAATACATCCATTCATCCATCCATTCTCCAGACTACTTGTCCTTTGTAAGGTTGCAGGCTGTGTAAAATCTGTAACATATTGATTTTATGAGGTCACAGAGTTCATGCGGATGTACCATGCTTTATGTATGTTTTTTCCCCACTCTGTTTTATATGAAAGTAAAATAATGCCAAATATTTTTGAAATAAAAAAGCCTGTTGAACTGCACTACTTGAAAAAAAAATAGGCATTGCATTAACCATGCTTGCATTTTAATGCATTGTATTTTTAGGGCTTGCATTTGTATGGGCTGAAATTCAGCATGGTTGAATATTTAAGCTGTGAATATTTCAATTCAAAACATTTCAAACACATTTTCATTATTAAAAATTAAATAATCCATATTCCCCTTTAATATTTCACTTCCAAAATAGTCAAGCTGTTTAAAAATACAACCTATAATATTCAACAGGCAATTTTCGGTCCATTTTATTTCGCTTTGCAAATTCGCTTCCACAAATTCAGTGGTTCAAACTCGACATCCAGGAACTGCAAGAAAAGCAGTAGATTACCGAGCATACTCTCCATCTGCTGTTAGTCGATCTCACCAGCAGGGGGTGCAAGCGTGTGTTGTTGACGAAGACAGAGCAACAGTTAGAGCAAGCCATTCATTCATAAAATGAAAATGATTAACTGGGTCAGTATATATGCGGAAAAGATGATAAAGACACAAAAGCTGTGTTTATGTTTCATTCAATAACTTCATTGTTACTTTCCCTGTCTATGAACGGGATTAAATCGGTTTCCCCTTAATACCTCATACTCAAGGATTCCCCTTCCGTCGGGACAAAACGCTATATATAAGTATGCCTACGTGTGTACTGCATTAGATTAAACTGGGAAGAGTCATAGCACTTGTATATTGTTGTCCTCTCCGTTAGTTTAACTGTAAGTCGCTTTGGATAAAAGCGTCTGCTAAATGACTAAATGTAGCCTAAATGTAAATTGGCTTGACATTGGACATTCGCACATTTAGGGACCGTCTCTAAACTTGCATACAACATTGGCATACACGTTTCTAATCTAATTTCAATAGCAAACTTCAATTTATTTGAATAAATATCAAAAATCTAAAGGGTGCGCATTATGCCTGACACCTACACGAACACTTTACAGTTGGTTTTGTGACTGTAAGTCGTTCTACGTGTATACCAATGTCGTATGTAACTTTAGAGTCGGTCCCTAAATGTGCAACTGTCCAACATCAAGCCAACTTTATGCCAGTATATCACTGGCAAACTCTCAGCATTAAACTTTGCGCGTTAAGTTCATATTCTGAGTCCATCTGCTTGCCTGCGAGTTTGGTTTTTAATATCACTGTATTAGTGCATTAAGCTTAAGCGTTTTATGTCCAGTAGGGGAATCCTGAAGTATTGAGGGAAACCCCTACTGCATGCAGCACATCACCGCAATATAAAGTTAAAGTCAACTAAACAACCAAGAGAAATATATGTCAACCTCAAATGTAACATTGGATCTGTACATCCACATCGGGGGAATTATACTCTCGTTCACGGTAGAGAAAGATGCATGTACACTGTTAGACTTTTCAAGGGGTTTTTACAGTAACTTACTGGCAACACTGTTGCCAGTAAGTTACTGTAATTAAGAGTTACAGTACCAAACCGTATTTCAGTTTTGTGTAATACAGTGCATTACTGTAAAAACGAAGCTAATCAGTACAGTGCATTACTGTAAAAACTAAGCTAATCAGTACACTACTGTAATTATTTTTATTTGTACTAAAAATAAATTAGATTTGATAATTTTGATATATGATTAATTTTATTTTTATCCTACATAAGTACTACTTTCATACAAACCAATTAGACAACGTTATCACAAAATACCATTTTTTTATTTAAAACATTTCATATATATCACAAAATAAACATGCCAATGCTGGAAATGATGTGTGAAATTTTTACACATTAATGGGTGAGTTTAGAGACAACATTTTTTGTGTTAATTTTAACTCATTCATTGTGTTAATGATTTTAACAAAGTAAATATGTCAGAGAGGTTAGCACAAAGATGTGTAAACGTGTTAAATTAACACATTATGTGCTGTCCTTCACTGCAAACATTTTTGAAAACATACATAAAACCATAAACAAAACATTAGCATTTGACTAAATGAATGTAGAGTCATTGGTTGTTTAGCTTATACAAGTATTATAATGAAATATCAACCATTACATTCATAAAACTGGAGAATATAAATACATTTTTAAGCATTCAAAAAGGAAATGTCCAAAACAGGACAAAACACAGTTCTTTTCACAATACAAGACACATAACCCCACCTTAAAAATAATTTCACTTATTTCCAAAAATGTGTTGGATTCATGTACACTGGTGGCCAAAAGAAGTATTTAAGTGTCGTAATGTTTTTGAAAGAAGTCATTTCTTATTATTATCAATGTCTGACTGTCTACTCCATATTTTCTACAGCATAGGAGTAAAAGTCATCATCAAAATAATCTTTAAAAAGCCAACACAATGTTTTTGTCCACCTTTGTGAATAAATTAACTTCTCCAAAGATTGGTTCCTGTTCAGAACTTGATTGACAACATCAGAGTGTTCCCTGGTCTGCATGCGTGCCCACAAACACAAATGTACTCAGTCCTTCAGAGGAGATCCCGGTTCCAAAACTATATGAGAGAGAGAGAGAGAGAGAGAGAGAGAGAGAGAGAGAGAGAATATTAGTGTCACATTATTTTTAACCTCCTTTTTTGTTCATTTTTATTATTATTTTCACAAAAACTTAAGAATATATATTTGTAAACAGCTTTTGTCAATAAATAGCATACAAAAGAACTAAATTAAATTATGCCAGATTAAATTTTAATACTTACAAATCCTAAATTCTGTCCAAAAATGCTGAGATCCATAGAAAGAACGACTGAAATAGATGATTTTAGCCCATTTCAGCTTGTCTGCAGTGAAGGAGTACCTGTTTGAGACAAATACACACTAAGATACATGCAAGAAATCATTGTGTGATGATCGTTCTCCTTCCTAAAGTAGTTAACCCACCTGTGCGCTGATATTAGGACCTTCCTAGTCAGGTGGAACTGCAATGGTAGAGAGTCTTCTGGCTAATAAAATATAAAAATAATGCAAAAATATAAACTTAAGTTGTTTAGAATGCTAGATTTGGTCTGAATGAATTAGTGAGAGTTTTACTGCAGTGCTTACCTGGATACATTTAATCTGGTGAGACTGAACAAAGACAATGGTCCATCTTCTGATTGGTTCATTTGCTGTGTAATAAAGTTAGACATAATGCAAAGGTCACTTATTTGATATATAAAGTTAGCCAATTTTATAGAGATTTTATAAGATATTGTAAGCTACCTAGTCTGCACCAGTGGCTCAAAAGCAATTTTCACATATCGTATGCTAATCATTTCAGCAAACTTATATCAAAATATATCACAAATGGGCTGGCCTAACTTACCTCTGGAATCTTGCTAAGTCACTGGCGCGAATTGGCGCTTTGTTGCAGTTGCCTTTAAACACAAAAATGGAAGTAAATATTAAATTCCATTAAAAAAAACTATAATATGGTATAGTTTGCAAACTAATGCTAAAACTATAAAGGTTCTCATCAGTAGGCCAACATTAGGCTATAAACAGAATTTCACATTAGTTTATTCACATTTATTGTTAATGTAAACGCGTTGCTCGTTGGCATATTTTAACTCGACAATTCAATAATCTAACAAAGTGTGTAAAATGAAACGTTAGCTCAGTTTACCATGGTAAAGTTCGTTACCACCATGTTGACGACGAGTAGGCTAACTTTAACGTTAACATACGTTAAACTGGGCACAATCCTGTCAACAGCCAGTCTATGGTCAACATACACAGAATGTTTTTTTTTTTTTTTTTTTTTTTTTACCTTGCTTGCTGATCTCTCTCTCGGTGAAGTGAATTCCGTCTCTTCCCCGGGCCAGACACGAACGTCGCGATCCAACAAAAGACAGACCCCATTACCTACACTGGATGTCTGTCTGACGCGACACGACAAATCCCAGACAGTGAAGTGATGCGCCGCGGCCGTTATATTTCTGACGTAGTCCGATACGAGTCCAAGCGCTCGCGCTAGTTCTTACAAGGGATAAACAGGTTTGCATTTAAAGGTCCGGTCGCTTCAATGTGTCCAATATAGACAGCCTCTGGCTATTATAGCGTTGTAGACACGCGGTGTAAGGCA
This sequence comes from Rutilus rutilus, assembly GCF_951802725.1. Lineage (NCBI taxonomy): Eukaryota > Metazoa > Chordata > Actinopteri > Cypriniformes > Leuciscidae > Rutilus > Rutilus rutilus. Next base: position 60,303,957 of record NC_140209.1, read on the forward strand.
AAAATTAGGAAATAAAAAGCACGGTGGAATGGTGCCAGCCAGAGAGGCAGTTACGTCAAATACAGTAGTATACAGCAAATTTAAAAAATACAGTAAGTCTCTGTATGTGGTGTTAGACGTCACAGAAAATTCCCATGATGCAATTGGAATCACAGTTATTTACTGTAAAGAGAAATAGCAGTATAATACTGGGGGATTTAAAGTAAATAACTGTAGAAATTACAGAAAAGTCTAACAGTGTAGGCTACACAGGAAAAGTAACCGTGAAGACACTGAATATAACATAAAACAGTCATACAAAAAAACAAAACGTTAAAAATTGACAATGTGTGCAAGAAAATAGTGAATGGAAGAAAGGTGAGAGAAAAATGAAACAGGGAGTGATAACAGGCATTCCAATCAAAGAAGATCTAGAAAAACTCATACGAAGTATTTCTGGAGGGGAAGTGAGTAGAATAAAAAGGTTGCAAAAAACAATGCATGGGGAAAGGATTGATAGTTTGTCAGTTCTTTTGGAGTTTCAGGATTCAGTGCTTCCAGAAAGAGTTGCAATTGGATATATGGTCTTCGTAGTGAGGCCATATATTCATCCCCCACTCCGCTGTTGTAGATGTCAGAGATATGGACATATAGCAGCGGTGTGCAAAGGAAAACACAGATGTCTCAAGTGTGGAGGTGATCATAGAATTGAAAACTGTGGAGAGAGTTACACAGGATAAATGCTGTAATTGTGGTGGGCAACATAGGGTGACATACAGTGGATGTGATGTAAGGAAGAGAGCAGTGGAAATTGAACAAGTGAAAGCGGTAAACAACATAAGTTATTCAGAGGCAGTGAAGAAGGTCCAAGAGCAAAGGAGAAGTGATGATACTGACAAAGTTAAGCACATCTCGAGACAAGAGGTTGGTCAAGCAGAGGAAAGCAGCACAGAACTGAGATTTTAGATTTTAGTGACCCTTGAAGGACCAGCACCACATTGTCTTCTACCACTATTTGAAGAATTCATTCTTCCAGAATATGTTTTAATAAGTTTTGGGAGTTTATTTTTAGTCCATCTCCAACGCTGAAGTCCGTTTTGCAGAGATGGACTAAAAATGTACTCCCAAAACTTACTGTCAGATTCTGGAAGATGAATTCTTCAAATAGTGGTAGGAGAGGATGTGGTGCTGGTCCTTCAAGAGTCACTCTCAATCTGTCTGTCTGTAAAGCCTATAAAAAAACAGTCTTCATGTATTTTACTACACTTCAGCTTGTGATATTTATTAAGTGGGGGTCATTTTTTAGGATTCTTTACCTAACCCAAGTCTCTGAGACCCTGACACCTTGCACTTCTGGAGAGTCCGGGTTGGTTGCAGTTCTGTAAAATGGTGGCACTGGAGACTAAAGGGTAACTGGACTAAATTCTTCACCTTAATTCTTAATTCTTTTGCAGTTAACATGTCTTTTCTTCTCCACCTGTTTTTGTATGACCCTGCTGACCCAATGAGTATTTCACTTTCCAATGGACATGCCTTAACTGCAATTTCTAGTATTGCATTAGTATTGCATCCTTCTCATGGGGATTTAATAATTTTTCACTTTTCAGTCTGAGTTAAATCTCTTTTTTGGCTTATTTTATCTGTAAAAGAAAACGTGCCTAATAATTCTGCATGCACTGTATAAAAAGAGGCAAGCAAATGCAAGGAGAATCATTAAAAATACAAAGAAGGATTTTTAGAGGAAACTTTTTAACAGTGGGAAGGGAAACAGAAATCGGTCAAATATGGGGAATGATAAAAAGAATGAATGGGATAAAAAGAGAATTTGGGTATCCAATATTAAGGGATGGAGAAACAACAGCTGTAAGAGATGAGGAGAAATCAGAAATGCTGACGAAAAATGTTGTTAAAATTCATAACTCAAACAATATTAGTGAAGAGGGAAAAAGAGGAAGGGAAAGTACGTTAGCGAAGTATAAAGAGCTAATACAGAATGAAGAATACACTAATGATCAATTAAGTATGCCATTGACAAAGACAGAGTTAAATTGCGCTCTCAGAAAAAACAAGAAATCATCTCCAGGCATGGATCAGATTTGCTATATAATGAGAAATCATCTCAATGAATCATCCAAGGATGTTTTATTAAATGTACAATAAAATTTGGGAGGAAGGAAAATTACCACAAAGTTGGAAGGAGGCGGTGATAATTCCAATTATTGCACAAATCCAGGAAATTATAGACCAATTGCTTTGACAGCTAACATCTGTAAAATAATAGAAAAAATTGTAAATTAAAAAGGTTAACTTATTATGTAGAAAATTATATCAGAGTGGTTTTAGGAGAGGGAGAAATACCATGGATCCAGCTGTGTGTCTAGAACACGAAATAAGAAAAGCATGAATAAATAGAGAGAGTGTAGTGGCAGTTTTCTTTGATATAGAGGAAGCATATGACATGATGTGGAGAGAAGGGCGGTTAATAATATTAGGTAAGTTAAGTATTAAAGGTCAAATGTATAGATGGATCAAGGATTTTTTATATTAGGAAGAGCAATAAAAGTTAGAATAGGAAACAGTTATTCAGAAAAGTTAATGATTGATTGAAAATGGAACTCCACAACGAAGTATAGTGAGTCCTTTATTATTTTCTATAATGATAAATTATGCATTTGAGGATTTGGAGAATGGGCTGGGGTTTTCACTTTTTGCTGATGATTGGGCAATCTGGAAAAGGGGAAGGAACATTGATTTTATTGTTAAAAATGACAGGAGGCTATTACAATAGTTGAAGAATGGTCATATAGATGGGGTTTTAAATTCTCAGTCGACAAGACAAAGATAATATTTCTTACAAGGAAAACAATTGGAGGTGAGGTAAATCTAAAATGATATAATCAAGAACTGCAAAGAGTGAAACATTTTAAGTTTTTAGGGTTGTGCTTTGACAAAAAAAATTACAAGAGCGATGCATATCCAGAGCATATTGGACAAATGTAAGAAAGTGATAAATACAATGAGGTGTTTAGTAGGAAGTGAATTAGGGGCAGATGCCATATATAGTGGGCTGATTAGATCTTTATTAGATTATGGTTGTGTGGTGTATGGATCAGCAGCAAATACGTCTATCACGTCTAGCACTAGGGATCTGTCCAAACAGGTTTAAAGGGTTAGTTCACCCAAAAATGAAAATTCTGTCAGTAATTACTCACCCTCATGTTGTTCCAACCCTGTAAGACTTTCGTTCATCTTCGGAACACAAATTAAGATATTTCTGATTAAATCTGAGTGCTGGATCACTCCTCCACAGGCTTCTAAGGCACTATAACTTGCTGGCCCAGAAAATGTATTAAAGACATTGTTAATATAGTCCAAGTGACTCCAGTGGCTCAATCTTAAGTTTATAAAGCGACGAGAATACTTTTTGTGCGCAGAAACAAACAAAAATAACGACTTTATTCCACTTTTCATTTCCTTCTCTCTGGGCCTCGAGTCTTTTCACGTAGTGTTTTAGCGCAGCGCGTCTGTGTTGCACGTCACCACGCATCACACATATGACCAGCATCGCCCAATAGTGAGCCTACGTGGTGACGTAGTTGATGATTTGTATATGGGCCATTCTACAGAATTGGTGCAAACTGCTGTCCCTCATCCAAAAAACACATTTGAAAAGCATTTAATTATTAAAATCTTAGATGTTTACTAAGATCCTTCAATTATCTATTGAAACCCACAATAATATTTAAGATATCAGTAAGCTTTATATATATAAAATCATAATTTATGGGCTACTTTCAATTAGGAGGTGGCTGTCCCAAACCCTAACCCCTAAATTTCAACTTGTGAAAATGATATTGAAAAATTTTTTGCTAATTTTTCCATTCTTGTTTAAAAATTTTTTTTTTTGTTTTTTTAAAAAAAATGAAGTTAAAAAAAATATTTATTTTATATTTTATTTTTAAATCATGAAACTTTATCAAAAAAAACATGTCCCGCATTTTCATGTCACTACCAAAACAGTGAATGTTGTAGTCCATTGGCTGAGACTGATTTTAACCACACTCCTATATTTTTGATCAGGAAATATTCCTGTGTCCCTCTCTCTCATGTGCTATATGGTGAGTAGATTGATCCCATCATTTTGAGGTAAATGTGTTCTAAAGTCTAAAAATCTGTGTGTAACTTTAAGGAATGTCACTACCAAACTCATTTTTTCTGCTATTGAGAATTTTTTTTTGGATGTTATTCCATAAAATTTAGTTGTTATATGTGTTCAACTGTTCTGACCAGTGATTGCTAACCATGTGCTGATTAGCATCTTCGAGCTAGGCTCAAAAGTATCTAAAATTGTCACTACCAAAACAGTCACAACCGAAACATTTTCTTGAAGTTTCGGTTGTGACATTGTTTTGGTAGTGACAAAAGGGAACACACAATCCTTTATTTGGAGGAATAAACTACATTTTAGTACAGTTATGCAAATAATTACTACTGTAGTATGTTTTAGTAGTGTTTTAGTATGCAATATTCTGTTAAAATTCTGTAATGTGATGAGGTTACAATTACTTAAGGTTGCAGTCCATGATACTAGCTTAGGTGTAAGGTTGTTGTCAGTAATGTTAATTTATATGATTAACTTGACAGGGAGAATGACATAAAACACCAACATGCCTAAAAAAAATAGAAAAACTACAACAGAGAGACAGAGAGAATACAAACAAAGGTTGAGGGAAGACCCAGTGAAGTACGAGGAATACTTAAGGAAAGAAAAAGAAAGAAATAAGAAACGAAGGGAAGAAGGAAAGTTGAAGAGTATCAGTGAATTACCTGACAGGGAGCAAAGAGATGTCAGAAAAGCATGGAGGAAAAGACACAGGATGATGGTGAAAAGACAAAAAGAGGTGGAGACATTTTGCAGGGCTTCCACACCACCTAGCACTTCCAGTGAGGGTGATCAGACACCAGTACACACACACACACACACACACACACACACACACACACACACACACACACAGTTCAGTGGTTCTGGAGATTTATCTGAATGAGGAAAATTATTCTGAAATTAATGTTTTATGTACACACACACACACACACACACACACACACAGTTCAGTGGTTCTGGAGATTTATCTGAATGACTCATAAACAAAATGTTGAAAATGTGAAAATAAAACAAAGTGGTTCTGAAACAGTCTACATTGTAAGTTGTTGTTTTTTTGGGAAGAAAAATCTAGGAGCATACCTCTTCTCACTTGCACCTCAAGACGCAAAGTATAGAATAGCTCTAGGTGTGCTTATAAGATCTTTACTGTCAGATGTGTGTCTGCTATATGTACTGACTGCATATGTGCATCATAGTTATTTATTTATATTAACATAAAATGTGGACAGTCTGATTCAGCCATGGCAAACTAATTATTGTGGTCACTACCAAAACATTACTGTCACTACCAAAAATGTGAAGTCACTACCGTAACATGGGATGTTTTGTCAAAAATAAAGTATATTGAATTATCAACTAAGATGTTATGATAGTGTTTGGTTCAATGCATATTCAAACTAATGAATCCTTAACTTTGAAATCAGTACGATAAACTTTATGCCTTCTACAAAGAAAGATTGGGTTCAAAATACAACACATCTCATAAATCACACTTAAAATATTATTAAAATTATAATCTTTATTGATTTAACCAGTAAAAATATTTTTTTAAAATAGAAAAAATATATATTTATAAGGTAGATGTAAACAAAATCTTAATAGGTCATTATAAGCCTTCTTAATAAATTATTTAATATTGTGTTTCGGTAGTGACAAATTTGGGGAGAAGGAAAATATTCCAGCATTTTCTGAAAATACAATATGAGAATTAACTGCACAATTACTAGAAAAGCGTACCTTGGATATTATACAATTTGCATACATGCAAAATTTGTGGGAAAAAACAAAAAAAATTCAAGATGTTTCCAACTCTGACTTTGCACCAATTCTGTAGAATGGCCCATATATTATATATTCTTATATTTTAAATAATTTATAAGTGTATTTAAAAATGCATTAAAGATGGGTTCAATTGTACTAAAAGGGTTAACAAAATAAAAAAAAATAAAGCTGAAATAGTATGTTAAAAGCATATTTTAGTTCATCTTCAGTGTGTCTAAAAATAGCACAGTTGAGTACACTAAAATGTTAAGTTTATCTTAAGAAGTACTAAAGAAAAACTTTTAGTATATTAAGTACAAAATTAGTGTGCGAAAATGGAGCACTTTAAGTACATTATGGAAGTGTACGTTAATAAAATGTATTTTAGTGCACTTTTTTTAACCTATTAATACATTATAAGTATAATTTGTATATATTTATTATATATTATTATAATTTAAATAATTTATTATTGTATTTAAAATGCATTAAAGATGGTTTCAGTTTTACTAAAAGTGGTAACAAAATACATTTTTTTAAAAGCTGTAATAGTATATTAAAAATACACTTTAGTTCATCTTCAGTATGTCTCAAAATAGCACAGTTGAGTACACTAAGATGATCTTAAGTTTATCTTAAGAAGTACTAAAGATAAGCTTTTAGTATATTAAGTACAAAATAAGTGCGCGAAAATAGAGCACTTTAAGTACATTATGGAAGTACATTATGGAAGTGTACTAAGTGCACTTAAATAAAATGTATTTTAGTGAACTTTTTTTTTCACCTGGGTGTACTTAAATTTAAGGCAGCAACTTTTTTTTTTTTTTTTTTACAGTGTAATTGGCATGACATACTTTTGTAAAGTTGACCTGTCATGCATGAGTCTGTGCACAGTATTTATGACCAAGGCTGGATTTCATGAAACCTTCTTAATGCTACGTCGTTCTTAAGTTACACCTTAAGCTGCACCTTATCGTTAATACATGTTTCCCGAAACGTTCTTGGTTAAGTATACCTTCTGTAAGTCATACGTTCGGATGGTTGGTCTGCACCACTCTTAGCTTTGCCTTATCACTGTTGACCGGCGTCTATACAAATATAATTCTGAAGTTGTAATATACTCAGTGTTCAATTAGGCAAATTCAAGTGTTTTCATGCAAAGAATAAAATTGTCATTACACTGATTGTTGTTAGCTTTTTAATTATATTATCCAACGGTACATCAGCTGGCAAAAAAACATTAGGCAGTAAAGGCTTAGGAGTCTATTTAAAGGTAATGATTGTGGTGGGGAGTTTGCTCAAACTATAGCAGCGATACAGCGAATAGTTGTTCTAAAAGACGCACGGCGTCGTCCGCGGAGCCCTTTCAAAGGCCAGTGAAAGCAGACTACCATTTAAAGCCATATTCGGACGGTAACTGTTTCTCATGGGGTCGTACGGTATTTTCAACATTTACAGGGGTTAGTCTGTGATTTTATTGCTGTCCAAATCCATAATGTCAGTGTTTTTCTCCTACCACCCGCGTAAAAATCTGTTACTGTTACCTACTGTAGGTACCTACTGTTAAGGTTTACCTACTGTTTTTTTTGACAAACTCCAAAATTCATGTGTGTGGTCATATAATTGCCGTCCGAATCCACATCTCTAAGTTTACAAGAAGAGATCACTTCAAACTTCACTGTTTAAATCCTTTTTGATCACTGCCGAACACCGTACGTACGATGTAGCCTACACTTTTACTGAAATGCTGGAAAGTATTTACAAGAACAATATTTCATCACAGCTCCACCTCAGCGAACAAAAAGGAGAAAGAAGAAAGCACGTAAACGTGCTAAACTAAAAAAAGTTGTAATGGGCCGTTATTATGGCAGCAATACTATTTTAAAATATGTAGGCTAGGCTATTATAGTTTGGATTATTTTTTATAATATCCCATTAATCCTAATAAATGCAATTTCAACTATTTCTGAAGTGCTTCTTTTATAAAGAACACCGCTTTCTCACATAATGCAGTGAAGCAGCCCCTGCATGAGAGAATAATTGATTCTCGAGCCATCGATATCAACCAATTCAGCACCATCGCCACGGACAGCACTTGGTAACGTCGCACGTACTGTAAGAAGGACTTAAGCAACCTCCTAAGGTATAGTTTGGGAAACACACCTAGAAATGGTATACCTTTAGTTAAGTTATACCTTTAGAGTCTTCGTAGCGCGCTAAGAGACAACGTTATCGGGAAATCCAGCCCAAAAAGTTTATAAAGAGACTGCATGGTTCATCTAATATGAAGTATGGACATTTGTGATTTAAAGATGGTGGATACACTTTCCCGAATGCAAAAAGTGAGATGTGAAAAGTCAACCGATATTTTCAATATGCAAAAGACATAGACATCAACAGAACCACATGCCAACAATATCTTCATTCTTCACAATAACACAAAGTTATTTACGAATTCTGGTTTAATGGATATTGCTCTTGTGAATTACTGGCAAGACTTAACAAGCAGAAATTTCCCAGCAGCATTAGCGATAGACAGCTCCAGCATGGTCTGGCAGGCCGAGATGACTGCAGTATGGAAGATAAAGGTTTATTGGTAGACATGAGGTTTCACATGGAATCATTGACAGTCGGAGCTCAGGGCTACAGATCTTCTCTGCCTTGAGCTCCTCACGCTCTCATTTATTTATGCATCCATCCATTTTACCCCTGCAGTGATCCAAGAGCCCTGTGTCACCTACAGAGTGCTGAAATAAACAACCTGCTACCGGCATCACAGACAGATACATAAAGACAGCCATAAAAACAGCAGGGTGCGAATAACCAGGCAGGCAGCCGCTGTCTCTCAAATCTCCCAGGATTCAATAGTTATGAAAACTGATAAAACCATCTGTGATTTAAATAGAAGGCAAAACCAAATCTATTTTCTTGCAAATGTGCAAGTAATTATTCAAGATTACCCTTTTTCCTCCTCTCACAATGCTATGGCATCTTTCTTGTAATATGAACACGTCTCCCTTGGGTAGCTACATAATTGGACCTAATGAAACATTCATGTCGCTAACGTCATTTAGCGTTACGAGACAGCGTTGAACAACAACATTTAAGTGCAAAGCTGGTAACATAATTGTCATTCAGTTCAGTAGATAGGAAGTCAAAGTGATTATCATCTGAAAAATCCACATATTTTGCGTTTCAAAATAAGCATTCCTGCAAGGATTGAGCAAATTAAGATGTTAACACTTTCACAGATCCTCAAAGTGCAATGGCAATTCAGCTTTTTGTGAAGAAAAGCTTTGAAGAAAAGAGCAGCTCTAATGTGTCAGAGTTTCTCAGATGATGCCGCTGCTGCATCATCACTGTCAGATATCCCAGAATTCCTCATGTTCTACATGATAGAAGAGTGGACAATGAATTCCACATACACTGTAAGCCCGGATTGTGTATCTAATTAAACAATGTAAATACTATATACTTAAAGGGCACCTATTCTGCCCCTTTTCACAAGATGTAAAATAAGTCTCTGATGTCCCCAAATTGTGTATGTTAAAGGGTAACTCTCGCCAAATTGCAACCTTGGGTCTTTTTGTTAATCTACCCGAGGCAAAATTTTGTTTAAAGGCATAATTAGAATGGAAACGCCACTTAAGTTTGACCGTATTTTCGTTTTCGGTCAAATTGCCTTTTGAATGGGAGTGCTAGGGGCACGACTATGATAGCATCAAAATCGCTATTTTTAAAACACTAAGAAGGCTTGACACAACATGAAACTTTGCTCGAAGTATCACCAGGGGCTCTACACATGAACGCGAGCATTGAGAACATTGTTTGTGTACACAAAGTTGTCAAAAGTAGTTTATTTTTAGTTAGTTGTTAGTTGTCAAAAGTACCAACTTCAGTGCCAAGTCTGTACTGAAATTTTACAAATATGACGATACCAGCATTTCCCTCGCTTCTATGATTGTCCATTGTGTTCACCTGCTCAACGTATATGTCTCTGATTGGCTAGAATGAAACAATGCTTCAAAAACATGTTTTCTTCACCAAGCACTCCCTGACACAGATACACACGGCCAGGCGTCTATCAGTGGATATATTAGGGATCTGCTGGAATACGCCTGCTTTCAAACACACTCCCGTGTGTATCTGTGTAAGGGAGCAATTGGTGAAGACCTCATGTTTTTGAAGCGTTGATCATTGTAGCCAATCACAGGCATATATGTTGAGCGTGTCAACACAATGGACAACCAGAGAGGTTTAAGAAACCGCTCAACAGCGCTCAAAATGCTAGAGGGAAATGCTGGTATCGTCACATTTTTCAAAAAAAGTCAGTACTTTTGACAGCACTAGTTTGATTACATTACTTATAAAATATAAGTAGATTCTACTAATTTGTAGACCTATTTGAATGTGTAAATTTAAGTTGAATAAACTCAAATTAGAAAGTTTTTCTCCTGACCGCTCCTTCAAAAAAAAAAAAAAAAAAAGAGAATTTAATCTGTAATTTCAATGATTTTGAAACATATTTGACATAATATAGACAATATATCATGGTATCAAGTCCTTTTAAGCCCTATTCGGACGGGACTAGTTTAACATGGAGAGGTGGGGTAAAGTAATAATAATTAAGTAATAAATAAAAAATAAGAAATGTTATTCCCGTCCGAATGTGCCATAATCATTACGGACAATGTCCGTGCGAATAGACCCGCTGTAAATATATACGTAAATATTTTGTCATTTCCTATTTAAAAGTAGTTTTCTGCAGTTTTCAAGTATGGAGACGTTTGAAAATGCATTCAGCTGCTTTCTAGACACTCGGACGAGTCTGTGGCAAAACTCAAGTGTTTTACACACACCATTCAGATCAGAAAGAAGATCAAAAACACGTTAGAGGCACAATGCGCAAATCGAGTTACCCCTCCCACTTCTGATAGTTTTACTGAGATATCTTATGTGAATGAGATATCTTATCTTATGAGATATCCCGTGTGAATTGGCCATTAATATTACAGACGTCCTGTGGTAAAATTGCATTACTCCATCAACCCTTGTTGAGTTTATTGCAGCACTGGATTCAGATGTCTCTCAACTGAAATATTACAAATATTACTCCCCTCTAGTATTTATATTACTTCTGAGCTGAGATATTGTTTACCTTTGTTTTAGAGGTAAAAGAACAGGTGAACTTTGTCTTTGAATCTACTCAGGGAATCGCATAGCTCAAGGTAAGTATAGGCAAGTACCATGTCTGTTAGTTGTCTATAATAGGGGTCTTGCAGTCTTTACTAATGAGCTGATGAGTTGAATCAGGAGTGTTATATGAAGGAGAGATACAAATGTAATAAGCTTATTTTGTCTTTTTTTTTTTATGTGTGTTGGGCTTTCAGAGCCACCATTGATAAGACTTGTTTCTGAAAATAAAATAGTGAAAAAAGTAAAACAAAAAGATACCTCATTTACAGTGTTCAGGAGAGGATGCATCCTGGTACCAAAAGCTCCCCCTTTGGCATGCATCAGCTGCAAAAGACGTTGTGTGTACCCATCAAGATTCAGCATAAATGTATCTTCTTATACTAATATATATGATCTATTAAAGAAGTAAAGGGTACATCAAAATACAACCATTTCATCAGTTATAGTCACTAATTCTAAAGGTCTGCGGTTTAATTAGACAAATGAGATTAATAACATTTCTTGGTAGAAAACTATTATTTGAGCCTTTCTGAATATTAAATCGAGTTACCCCTCCTCCTTGTGGCGTCCTCTCTCTGAAGACACTTGCTATGTTTCCATCCACCTATTTTTATACACATTTTGGAATATAAAATATAAATTCCTCGATGCGCATCAAAAAAGACTTGTGACTTTGTGATGGGATGGCATAACTGGAACAACCAGCAGACTGATCTCATTGCACAGCATCTGAAATGCTGTTTTGGTCATTCTGAAATGCCCGGGTCAAAGTGGTTCAGCATAATTACCTTCCAGAAGTGTCTTACACAACTGCATTCCCAAACAGCAGACATCAGCCTCTGAAAGCAAGATAACTTTATTGTGCTATACAGTGGCTGCTCCTACTGCAGCATCTTCCATTTGTGTTACTGATATTTAGCGTCAGTTTATCAGGAAGTGACGATAATGTTCTCTTCGGCCCTCTTCTGGAAACGGTGCTTTATTCGCAATGTTTTTATGCGATATTCCAGTTTTGCGCATTAGTTAAATTTGCAACTTTGGATGTAAACCTAGATACTGACTGCTGGGCTGATGGTCACAACCGCCGGTCTTCAAATTTAAAAGTTTTTTTTTTTAAATGTCTTCAATTACATTTAATTGACTAACTCAAGCCTCTCCTTTTCCAACGTGTCCTGGTTTTCTCCGACATGATGTGGAGGGAGTTAAATTACCTTTTTGGCTGATGCTGCATTGGTCGGTAGTAGGGATGCACCTATCCGATACTCAGTATCGGCTCGATACTGCCATTTTTGCCGGATCGGGTATTGGTCAGATGAGGCCGATCCAAATCCGATATTGTGCGTATACTATTCTGTGTTATTGTTAAGCCCCACAAAAGGCACACAAACATTATAAAGCACCATGAAGTTTTCGTGCACAATATTATAAGCGTTCTGAAGCCATTATATAGTATAATGTGAGATAGAAATGAATATTTAAGTCGTTAAATTCAAGATCACGTAAACGTTTCCCTCAGCTGCGGCTGTCAATCATTCTTCATTCAGCATTCAAACAGCGCGTCACGTTCGGTCACGTCAGTTAACACGATGAAACTCTCTCCAAGATGATTCAATGTTACTATTATTATACTTGATCTGTAGATAAAGGTCTATGGTTTCGCATAAAACAACTTTATCTTGCTGGACTTTATTGCTGTAACTTAATCGTGTTTGTTAGATCACAACACTGGAGCACTTTCTTTTGCCAGTATGTGTTCAGCTGTAGGAAGAAAGAAAAAGAAGAAATGGCAGTTTGTTAAAATTGTACAAGTTTACTTGGCACACCCACACGATTGATAAGGCATGAATAATTCAACTGAAGCGTAAAACCTACTCCCATATGCAAATGAAATGTTTCAGGGACACCATTCGACCATCTAGTGTATTGTATGCAGCCAAGGAGTATGCATCTTTCAATTCCGAATACTGAAGGAATTCAGTATTTCCTGTGGACTTTTAAAGTTCCTCAGGTGCTCATTGTACCACCCACTTAGCAACTTCAAAACAAATACAGGATTTTCATGTACAACAATTATTTGGAGTATTTCTCCAAAGTCAGGCAACCCTCCTGTTGATCCAAAAGGCAACAACATTCCAACACAATACTACTTAGTGCCTAAAATGGTGACTTTGTTTGTCATGTCAACAACTGCTGCCCTGGGAAACTTCCACTGCCTCCACTGCCTCTTGAGGCATTCTGGACACAGAGAGTTTTGGCCTTATCATGGATTTGATATGCAGTCATTGATTGGTGTTTTCTTGCCATTGTTTTGATAATGTTTCTGAATGACCCAGTCTGCCTCAGATTCCTTTTAAAGAATCGGTGTTTGGCTTCAAATCGCATGGTCCAGAGAAACACAAGTGGACCAAAAGCAGTTGTTAGCCATGGATAATGTTCATGGAAGTGATGTTTCAGTTTCAATTTCTCTTCTGGGAACACACCAAAGGACCTATAAAGGTGTTCACTGAACTTGCTTTCCATGTATTCTCTAGTGTATCATCGTTGTGGCCAGGAGCCATGACAAACTCAACAACATCTTTCAAGGTCATCAAAACCTGCCACGCTGTGTCATCTTTTGGTATTTTGTCCCCTATTATAAAAGGTAGCATCTGTAACAAGCACCAGTTTCCCTGCGCATTGCCTCCTATACTCTTACGTGATGCAAAATTCACGGGATAGCTTGTGGACAGTTGGCTCTGTTATTTCATATGTAAGGAAATCAATTAATTGAAGAGTTAAGCTCTTGAAGAGAAAAGCATTTTTTTTTTTTTTTAGAAACACATCAAGGCACATTACCAGTTCCAAAGGTACAACCCCTTCAAGCAAATCATGCAAAGGGTCAGGTGGATAACCTGATGTGGCATGAAAGTAACTCAATCTGTCAGAGATGGGTCACTATCTTTTTACTCCACAATGATGAGCTTCAACAGTGTCACACAATGCTGCTTCAACATGCAATGTATGGACGGACTTAGTCCGTAGAGGAAACATTCATGCACTTACTTCATGTTCATGGATCTGTGAACTCTCCAAGGAAGGAAAGCTTTCAACAAACCCACCTATGAATGAGCTGCAAGATTATCTGCTACTACAGCAAATACAGTCCCCTACACAAAAATACCATTATCTACAAAGCATTTCAAATCTCTAAGCAGTGGCCCCAACACTTCTGGGTACCCATATTGGGTGACATCATCTGCCTTACAAGGACTGTCTAGATAAATGGAACTTAGATTAGATTGCAAGGTATCAGGGATGTCACTCAGAACATACCCGTGTTTTCTCTGTGAAAAGATCGATCATGCAGTGATCTGCATTCAGAAGAAACATTACATGGCCTTCTTTTCTGTTATATTTTGTGTCCTGAAGGTGTCCATTGCTTACAAGTTGAGACAATAATGGGAGAATTGAAACATACTGGAAGGTTATTTTCTTGCTACTATCAAGTATGTATTCAACTGGCTTAGTCAGTGAGAGATGCTCCTTTATAAAGGGTTCTCTCCTATATTGTGCTTAAAGGCCCATTCACCCCTAAAGCTGCACAGAATGGGTTTAGGCAAATATCTTCCACCAGTTGTGAAATCACATAATCTTTAATAGTACAGCCATGCTTAGTGCAATGTTTTTAATAACTGGGTCAGATGCAGATGATGTAAGGAAATTAAGTTATTGACTTGAACGTGGCTTTGGTATTCTTCAAAAACAAAAGTCTTAAAATATTCCACTGAATGGGTATTATGTGTCCTGTTCTTGTGACTGTGGAATGTTGTGTATGCATTTGACTTGAAATCACAGTCTTTGAAAACACACGGCAGAGTTTCATGCTTGGCCTGGCTTAGTTGTCCGTAGGTGAAACCTGGACAAATGTGTCCATAATGCACCCCATGTCCTAAAGGTGCAAGGACAATCAGAATGTAGACAGGGTATGGACTGATTCAAACTGAAATGCCCATGGTGAAGTCTATGGTGTTTTAAAAGTTATAATCTTTTTGACGTTTTGAAGTGACATATTTTGCGCAGACAATTAATTTCCAATATGGTAAACATCCACAAGATTTATATGTTTAGGGTTTACAGTTAATTAGGCGAAAACTGCTACAAATCTTATTTGATGGTCTTCAAATGTTTTCATATAGATCTTTCTGTGGAAGAAAAAAATAAATGTTTACATTACATTTATTTTTTTATTATATAAGAGTATTATTTAAAAATTGCCACCACAACAAGGTTTAGTCAGGACTAGTGATGGGAAGTCTGGTTCTTTTCCGCGAACCGGTTCTTTCGGACAGTTTGTTTCAATGAACCGGTTAAAAAAAAAAACGTTTTGCAAATTAACCCTGTAGAGGCGATGTGCAAACACGAATGTTTTACATGTCTTAAAGATATTTAGTGAATAAACTGGTCTCCATCAACTTGATTTTATTTGTTATTAAATAAACGTACATTTCGCCATCAGTTCACCCGTGCTCATGTATCAGCACAGCATCAGTTGGCCGAAAGAACATTCGATTCGGAGACGGTGCTATCCCGCATGCTCAGTCTCTTCAGCTCATCGGTTCTCAGTATATCGAACGTGTGCGAAAGAAACAGTTCTCGGTTCTGTGCTGGTGATCTAATATATCCTGATTTGAATTTTGTTCATAATTTATATTAATATATGTTGCATATTTACATGATTGCAAATTATAGAAGTTTGGAATTTCCTTAAAGTTTAACACACATATTTTGGAAAATAATGACATTAACTACACATCTGCAATCCCAAGTTCACTAAAATGCATAACTGATGTAATTATAATCAGTTAATTGATGAATTGATGAATAATAACATATAATTGATATGTTAATGATCACAAAAGAAACATAAAAAGGATTACATATGTTCAATCTTTTGGTTTTTGTCTTTGTCACCACAACACACGCTAATTTCTGTACATTCATGCTTACCATGTGCTTTGGGGCTGATACTTGGGTATAATACCAAGTTTGTAAACATACTTACATATGCACTGAGAAACACTATATTATATATATATATATATATATATATATATATACTTTTTTGTGTTGTGTAACTTTTTTGTGTAACTTTATATATATATATACTTTTTTGTGTTGTGTAACTTTTTTGTGTAACTTTCTATATATATATATATATATATGTATATGTATATATATATTTATTTTTTTTACAATTTAAATAGTTGTAAAGGAGGATATTTATAACAAATGACGCACATCGTGTCAACCCAGGCATATGAAAACGTGCACAAACCCGCCCAATTTAAAATAGTAACACTTTATTTTGATGGTCCCTTTTGATCATTCTACTAAGTAGAATTACCTTTGCAACTACATATCAACTAACTCTCATTAGAGTATTAGTAGACTGTCTGCTTAATATCTGCTAACATGTTATTGTGATTAGGGGCTTTCGCACCTGGTAGTTATAAGAACCCTGAGAACTAATGGTTCTCCTTGGAACATTTTCCTGGTTGCATTCGCTCCACCATAGGAACTCTGAAGTGACGTAAGCCACGCTTGTTGTTGTGACTTTTATTTTGACAGTGCGGCGGAGCTTTAGTTTGACGGTGCTGAGAATATAGCCTGATCACACAGTGCTCACGTTCTCCGTGTTCATTAGTTTAAGATCTGTCTAACAGTCCCGTCTAATACGTTATTAGAACTGTTATACATATGTAGCTGGGTGGAATAACTCCACCTATTGGGAGATCGTGTGCATGCGTGTGGCTTATTGGCTGCCCTTGTATGGAGTATAAAAGAAGTGGGTTTTGGCGACCGGATATGTGTCTTGGTATTGCCAGAGCCCGTCTACGGAGAGCCTGCCCACTCCCTATTAAGCTCTATTGTACCGAATTTTGGTTGTAGTTCCACCAGAGTTCCACTGGGGGCGATCGCCATGAGTGCAAAATGAATGGGAGTCTATGGGGCTAGACAGCTAAATTTGTCTCTTTCACCCGATTGCCGTTGAGAAATCTCAGATCTGATTGTAGGTTTTGCAAGTTCAACATGGGTTATAGGTCGAAAGTTGAATGAACGAGTACTTATGTCCTTTCGATTTCTTACGGGTTGAGTTGTTGTTGCCCATAACACGCTAGCATTCTGCTAATGAACGCTGATTGGTCAGTGAAGGACTGATTACGACCAGAGATACCGCTTGATGGCATTGTGTCATCCGCAGCGGGACCAGAAACAAACAAAACAAAAACTCTTCTAGCACGTGTGTTTACCTGTGTCAGCTGTGTTGTCGATGCCTCGAGTGAAAAGAAAGTGCAGAGCGCGAACGCACCAGAGTGAGTGAAGGATTGCCGTTAAGCAGTATCTCTGGTCGTACATGTGTATGACGTCATTGACACTTTAAAGCACTTTTTAAAGCAAATAAGTGACTCTAAAAAATCTAACACCCAGCGATGTGTAATTTATTTGCATCTCCTTTCGAATACAACATTCAAATTACTAGACAAAAAATGATATCCTGAGAAAAGTGGATTTTTATTGGTATAGCGCCATAGACCTCCATTCATTCTGCACTCGTCCTGTGAGCGCCCTCATATGGAATCAGAGAGGAACTGCAACCAGTTCAGAAGCCGGAAGTGTACTGAGAGTGAAACTTCTCGCCATATTAGACATTCTCTGGTATTGCCATCATGTCATCTGTTGCCGCCGACGGCTTAGACCGTGTCCTTCTCTTCCGTCTGCTGTGCGCTCGCTGTCTACTTATCACAGCGGTATGTTTCGGATCGAGCGGCTGTATTCCCGCATAGCGTGCGACCATGAATGGTTTGTTTACGTTGACCATCCCCGCGATCTGAGGGTCCTCCCCGCCTACTCGATGGGATTGAGCGTCAATATTAAATCGTGAAGCGTCTAATTGTGACTACGTTGCTGTTTTGCCTCTACGTCTAGTTTATAGTAACTGTGTGCACGTGTTGCGGTGTCGTGACGCCTTGGTCGGGGCTGGAGCGGCTTGCTGGCTGGTCTGTCTTTACCAGCTGCCACCTGCTTGATCTTCTGATTGGGCATCAGTATATTGAGTCTTTGTTTATGAATGTTTATTTGTTTTTGTTTTGTTATGGTTCATACTTCATTCTGGGCATTGTAAGTATAACTGCTGAATCTGAGTGAAGTGTGTGCTTTTAATTTGTTTTTGTTTCTTTTAAGATATGTCATTTGTATTTTGTTGTTTTCTTTTGCTGTGTTATACTTATATTGTTTTCTAGAAGCTTGTTTTGTTTGTATTTGTTTTTTTTTCTCTGCAGGAGAGGGGGTTTCTGGAGCAGGGCGGCTGGCTGCTATCATATGGTGTGTGGTGATTACACCTAGTGCAGTGTGTTTTCTTGCATCCAATCCTCACGCGCGTGTGTGTGTGTGGGCGTGTGTTTGGGTTACTGAGGTTCTTCTAATTGAGGCAGCCAGCCTGTGCTTCCAGGTACCTCCGCTGCTGGTCAACTAGCTCAAGTTAAATATAAGTTTGTTATGTGTGTCTAGTACATATTGTGCACGTTACTATAAAATTGATTCTAAGAATCTTGCTGTAACATTTTAAATATTTATATTTTCAGTGTTGATGAAAATAAAAGTGTACATCTTTTGTCTTTCTATATGACCCACGTCTCCTCACCCATCCTTTTGATTAACGAACCTGTGTGCCCTTAGGGCTGTTATTCCCCAGTATTTTGGGGTGGCGTAGTCGACCATTGTTGCCGTTATTGGTGTCTCTGCTGGAGTTGCCCCCTTCCCTCTTGCTACACATAGAAAGTAGACTAACTAGGTAACTAAAGGTATTAGTGTATGCTGTGTGGTTGATGTCCAGTTTTGCTCGATTAGCAGAAATGCATATATTGGCTTGGTCCCCTCAAAGTTGCGTTGGATTTTCTCCTTAGCGTAAATGTAGAGAGGTCCATCTATTACTGTTTTCCATGTTCGTGGTGTAAATATATAGGCTATAATCTGTGTTTACACAGCTTTTTTTTAAATGGCGCTGGTGTTTCGAGTGTGTTCGGCCAATCAGCGTACTCTTAACGCCACGGATAGTTCCTATAGTGCTGGTTTAGACCCTACTCTGAAGTAGGAGCTAAATTAGTTCCTCCGAAAGCTGTTCCTAGAACTAAAATAGTTCCTAGTTTCTAGTTCCTGCGGTGTGAACACGCCGAATCCGGGTACTAACAGCAATAGTTCTAGGAACTATGAAAAGGTTCCTCTGGTGCGAAAGCCCCTATTGTCCCCCAGCAGACATTCTACTATAAGTAACTTTGCAAGTACATGTCAACTTATTCTAACCCTAATACTACTATTTACTAATACTCTATTAACAGTCTAATGATAGTTAGTAGACATGTAAGTGTAACTGTACTTAAGGAAAACCTTTAAAAAATATTAACATAACTCCTAATTTGTAAAATAATGCCTATTATAAACCCCAAACCATAATTAAATGAAAGAAATGAAAGACCCTGTCCTCAGGACATCAACCGCTCCATTCCGAGGGAACTCAACGCCGCGTCAGTCGATGCTATGGGGAGGGATCTGGTGTCTGAGGCGTACGTTACAATTAGCCACTCATGGCTGATGCAGTGATTATGTCACAAGGTGCGCCCCAACGTATAAAAAGGGCACCTAAAAACATGTCATCAGTTTCAATATCTTCAGGAAGCCACTAGTCTGTGTGCTGTGTGAAAATAGCTCTCTTACCTTCTCTTCCTTGAAGCGCACCAGATGGGTGCGGAGCTTTCTCAGTGAAAAATCATCACAATGAATGCATCTGGACCCCTCGAGGTCTAAACGAGCTCTCCACTCCTAGGCAGAAACACACAGCTCGTGACCATCTTCAGGCATTAAGAAACGTGGACACGGAGGGACACAGCATTTAAACTGTCTGCTCACCATAACTCTGCAGCACATTTCAAAGGAAACAATTTTTTTAAGGAAGAGAAGGTAAGAGAGCAATCTTCACACAGCACACAGACTAGTGGCTTCCTGAAGATATTGAAACTTATGTGTTTTCAGTTGCCCTTTTTATACGTTGGGGCACACCTTGTGAAGTCATCACTGCATCGGCCAAGAGTGGCTAATTGCTACACGTGCCTCAGACACCAGGTCCTGCGGGACGTGATCCCATAGCGTTGACTGACGCGGCGTTGAGTTCCCTCAAACGGGAACGGTTGATGTCCTAAGGACAGGGTATTTCATTTAATGCGTGTTAAAAATGGGTTGAGGTTTATAATAGCTACTATTTTACAAATTAGGATTTATTTTTATTTATTTTTAAGGTTTCAAGGCTTTGGAATTTGGACTTTGGACTTGTCTGGCTTGAACGTGAGATCACAGAGTCGATATCTATTAGACGAGCAATATCTGCGAAGTCGTAAGTGTACAGCTCCTTCCATGTCTTCCAGACCAGCACACTGAGATGTAGAGGGGCTGAGTGAGTGGTGTTATGGGAGGATGCCTGGGGTGGAGAGGAATTTAGCGAACTGACCTCTCCTCGGGGACATCCTCATCGATGAAGGCTCCCGTTTTGCCCTCGAAGCCATGTCATATGATATTGAGATTGGTGGGTAGTGTATGCACCGGCAGGTCAGACTGGTGGAGCTTTGCATACAATGGCAATATTGCAGGCTTACCAGGCAGATCTGCTCAAAGACCTGGATCAAGGAGAGGGTTTGTCCCCCGAGGCGGTCTCTGAACTGCGTCTGGTCACAGATTTAGCTTTTCGTGCTACCAGGCAGGCAGCCCGTTCCCTTGGATGGTCTATGGCTGCTATGGTGATGATGGAGAGGCATCTGTGGCTCAACTTGTCAGGCATCAAGGAGTGTGACAAAGCTGTCTTCTTGGATGCCCCTGTCTCGCCCTCTGGACTGTTTGGCGCTGCCGTTGAGACGGTGATGAACAGGTTTAGAGAGGCAAGAATGCAGTCAGCTGCCTTTGGGAAATTTATTTCTCGCCTCCTAAATTGTCTGAAGCCCTTGCCGGGAACAAGTTCCTGGAGAGAGGAGTGGAAGGCGAGCGTAGCTACTCGAGCTTCCCTCCAAGGATGAAGAGCGAAGGTGCCATAATAGGAGGAAGCCGCACTAAGATCAGAGGGCTTTGAGTGCGTCAAAAAAGTGGAGAATGTTTAAGCGGGGCAGCTGTCTACGTTTTTGCCATTTTTCATTATTTTCTTCTTGTTCCTTTCTGCCATCCTGTTTTTATCCTCCCTCCCCCTCTGAGGAGGGTGCTAGGGTACAATCGTTCTGTTTTTAGAGAAGATTTGAAGTTTTCCTCCAAGCAGCAAACTACTTTTGAAGGAGATTAATAACCACCTCCCTTCTCCTAGAGTAGGGTGTTGCGGTACAATAATTCTGTTTTTAGAGGAGAATGAAATTCTCCACTCTCCCCCTCTGAGTGTGTGGGGTACAGTATGTTGTTTTTAGAGGAGAATGAAATAACTTTGTGTGGGGTACAATGGACAAAAATTGTTAATTCTTCTCGTCTGTTTTTGATCTTTGAGTTCTGTAAATCAAATGTCCTAATGGTGCACAGATTGTCCACTGCACATTTATTGATACATCTTTATTTCCTCTTGTCCCGAGGTTTGGTTATGGGTAGGTTTAGGTCTGGGGTAGGGTTAGGGTTAGACCGCTAGGAGGCGCCTTCTGGCCCATATCTATCTGCATCTCATATTGACCCTAAAGGGTGCCATGTGCGTTTGATGTAGACGAAATGTCAAAAGCGTCAGTATTATGACGCCTTGGGATGAGAACGGACTGGACATTCACTGTTGATAATTAAAACTCAAACATTATTTGAAAATATAATTTCCTCTCAGTGCTCTGGACATTGATTTTTTTTTTTTTTTTTTTTTTTATGTTAGTGCATTTATTGGCAATAATTTGTTTTTGAATATAAGTTTTATTGCACTTACATTTTTGCACTTATAACACGATCAACTAAAAACTGAGAACTTGTTATATGCTTTGGCTGTTCATTTACATGACAATGACATTTGGGGGGCCTGACATTTTTTGAAAACGTGTTTCAAAGTGCAAGTTTTTGAAAACGGTATGGTCTCCATGTTAACTACGACCTTGAATTTGTGAAAACTGTGACATCATGCACATGTTCAGTTGTGTACATGTACGTATAATGTGTTCAGTCTATAGGCGTGTATAGTTTCATTACAAAAAGATATCGCAAACTGCTGGCCTGGCATGGATAATACAGCGTTTTTAATTGTTTTCACGGATCCGTGTGAACGGGGATCATGTTGACAACATTGTCATCTGTATGCAAAAATAAAAAAAAATGGACAGGAAGGAAAAGCAAAGGAAAAACTTTTCAGTTTTAAGTACATGGTTGTAATGTAAACACACTTGTCCTCACTCAACAAAAAAATATTTCATCAAAAGATTTTGAAGAAGGTTTTACTAATAGGCTTATTACTTTAGTGTATTTCTAATACACTCCAATGCACCTACTGGAATACTTTTCCCATTGATGATACTTTAACGGCCCATTGCACTTTAAAATGTGGACTGCAGCCCTTTGGGCTATAAAAATATTATGAATTATTAAACAAATTATTACAATTATCCTGACCAGTCCTCAAAAATGACAAATGTCAAATAAATTCACAAACGTTAACTGCATGAAAATAATTTCAATCCGTCACATTTAAATCCGCAATGTAATGCGAGACCGTCAAACTGCCAAATCGTTTCATTGGGTTTTACATCAGAAGCAGTTGTGCAGTACATTGAGGGTTGAAGCACGCAGATATAATCTGCAGAGAGTAAAGGTTTTATTCCATCCGCACACACTGAAACACAAGCAGTTCTTCACTTTCACATTCTTCCACCAACGAACGGAACTGTCTGTGTTTTAGTGCGTGCACAAGTATAAAACTAATGTTATGCTGGTTAATGCAATTGCTTCCTGCAGCGTTAATGAAAGATCATGTCAGGTAAAAGGGAAGCAAAACATTCTGCAGATGATAGTGTCACGTTTTGGTTTTGTTTCATGTCTGTCATGTGATCCCCTGTTCTTGTCATGTGATCCTGCCAAGTGTTCCCCATGTGAATGTGTCATGTTGTCATTGGTTAACTGTCTTGATTGTTCACGGGTGTCCCTTGTCTAGTCCACACTCCTTTTGTATTTAAGCCCTCATGTTTGCCATGTGTTTTTGACAAGTATTGTTTCCCTGTAACCACTGTGGTAAGCATCACGTTTATGTCTTCAGTGGACTAATCCTTACAGATAGGCTATTTAATTTTGTGTCTGCTGGCTTTATTTCTTCAACTTCAAGTTTAATGCATTTACATGTTCTATATAGTTTCACGTTTATTTTCATGCACCGCTTCCTGCGCACATATTGAGACTTTTCTCGACGATTCGCAGTCTTTAAATCCATATAATTTATGCTGTCACTGATGGGAAATTCTGTTTGTTTGTAGCAGTACTTGTAACTGTTAAGACCGTACACAAAGTAAACCCCAGTTCTGTCAGGTCCATTAAGTCAAGAACACACAGACAATAAAAATAATTTAAGAATTTTTATTGAATAGGTTGCAAACAAGTTGATGTTCCTGAATTGAAATTTGGCGGTATGGCTCTGTTCAGGGAGTCCTCTGACCTTTCATGAGCACCATGAAATAGCAGAGAGTCAGAGGACAGCAGCAGCAGCAGCAGCATTAGGGAACGCTCACACAGTTTAGGACTGTGAGAGCTAAAATATCCCGCTGTGAACAGAGCAAGCAACATGACAAAGCAAATGCCACGTTATGCATAAGGAGGAGCTGGGGAGGTGGCGGGCAGCAGAAGCAAGCAGCAGCATGTATGAGCAAACTGAATGTGCTTTAAATAGGGCGCCTTGTTTGAGCTTTGGCCATTGAGCAGCTGGAGCAGATCAGCTGACGGGACAGAGTTGTTAGCAAATAGCATTAGCAGTGTCTTGACTACCTGGCCTACCAGAACTGACGCTAACGCTCAATTTATCTGCTGTGGTATCGCAACTGGTAAACTGCGTGCGCTTGTGTGGCAGCGACCCGTGTTCGATTCTAGTCCGTAGTGGTTCCTACATTCAATGTACATATATCTGTTCCCATTGTCTCACTGATGTTTTGATGATATGTGAGTTACTGGTATACTGGGGGGTGTTAGTTAAAGGCAAATTCTTAAGCTGTGCCATTATTTATAAAGATTACTTTATTGTATTTGAAGCACACAACAATGATGGCGTTAGCACACTTCAAATTTACTTGGAATGCCATTGCGATGTGTTTTAAAATCCACTAAAAGTTTGTTATCAGTATAATATTAATGTATGTTCAACACTCTTACAGTGTAATTGAATTGCAATTGTAATATCACAAATACTTTTTGAAGTTTATGCTGAGTGAATTCTGCGTTTCAAAACTTACACTTTAAATATCTACTCTTGTATTTAAGTATACTTGGAATAGTTCCACTTTGGCTCAAACAAGTGTTTAATACAACTTTAGTTGAACTTCAGCCCTGCTTTTGGAAAACTAAAATGCATTTAGTACAAAATTAGTTGTTCTAATTTAACAGACTTTAAATATACCAAATTATATTTTGCCACAAGTATTTAGTTACAGTATACTAAAGTACATGTACACTGTGAGTATACATTTATTTATGTACAAACTCAGAATTTTTTATAGTTTTTTTTTTCTTTTTCAGAGAATTTGTTGACCTGTTTAATATCTAATGCCCTGGATATTCATATTTTATTTAGACTTTTGTTTTTCAGATTAAATTAAAGAAGAATGATTACTTTGTTCCTCTGAAGATATGTAAATGTTTTGCATATCCATGGACATGACTGTGTATGTGTCTGTCAGGTCATAAATCCACAATAATTATGCATGTGTGCTTGATTTGGTCTTACCACCCCTCATAGTCCTCATGGCATTCCATTGCAACCCCCCCCCCCCCGTTTCTGAGAGAATACCCTCTTGTCTCAATAAATTATGAATTCTAATGTCAAATATAAACACGAAAGATGATTCCACTGAGAGATTTGTGAAAGACAACACTAACAACATAACAATGCTGCCTCATTCCTATTTCACACATGTCTTGGATTGATGATAAAATTTGTGACAAACTTTGAAATCAAACAAAATGGCTCAAAACAACTTTAATAAAAAAGGGTAAAGGTTAATGGGAATGATATTAGTTGACCTTCCCGTTGAAGATTTACAAAACTGATTACCCTTTTTCAATGGTAAAGGGGCTTCAGGACGAATGAACTGTCATTACGAGCAAAGTGACATTTGGGAAATCAATGGAAAGGCCTTTTAGTAAAGCGCTTAAGATTTCTGTCCCTGTTTAGAAGGCTGCTTTTATGTCAGTGGCAGAAGAGGATCGATTTCACATAATAGTGATGGAGGCCATAAACACAGGAAATGGCTCTGTTCAGAATACCATACTGCCATAATACTCTTATAATTTTCTTTCAGTGTATATAGTATGTCTATTGTGCACAGTATTCACCTTATTTTCGAACGCGGAAGTAAATATGGGTCCAGTTTCCGGTTTTTGTGCGGCACTTCCGTTTCCTCGCTTCCCTGGGCTAACTAACGATATCGATTGCGAAGGATTATGCAGAGTTGACAGAAAAATGTTACACATGCCTTAGCAGATGAATACAACAAAGAACTAAAGCCCCGCCTCACCCAGGTCGGGTACCGGACCTAGTTGAAAACACTCATGCATCTAGCTGGCAGATTGCCAAAACTTCGCCGGCGCCTTCAGCACCGCCCTAAACACGGTCAAGCCAACGCTGGACTAATGGAGGTAGGCTATTTTGTCATGTAAAATGTATTAATAATGCCATCAGAATGCAACCAAAGCACATGAAAGCAATATGTAGATGGCTATAAATAATTATAAATCATACAAAATAAATGCCATGATGACTAGATTTTATACAGGGGTACTATGATTTTGTTTCTCCTTGGAGTTTTTATTCAGACTTCGTAGCCCAGCCACTTTTCTGGTATCGGGTGGTCTTCTGTAGGTCTTGTGTTCACGAAATGAAAAGAACAAACATACGGTCGCTTCTTCAAATGGGCTGCGTGGCGTGTCCGTTATTTCGGCTCCCATGTTAACAGGTTAGAGCTTGCACACTGCCTGCGTCAGGGAAAACGCGTGCATGCTAGAAATAGAATCGACGCCTATTTTTCACGCGACACACAAGCGTTTTGGAAGCGTTTCCAGGCAAAATAGAATAGGAAAATATGTTTGTATGTCATTTTGATATGAATACATATTAATAAATGACATTTTGATGTTTGAATTTAGGTTTTGACATAAATGCAGATATAAATGTAAAAATATATATATATTATCGACTTTCAAATATTGCACCTGTCAGTACTAACGAAATATTCTGTAGCCTATTTTGCCGTCAATACTTCCGACGTTTTCTTTGCTGCTATATATTTATGTTTAACATTAAGTATAGACCTTCCACAACACTCTCCCCATATGTCGAATATATCACCAATGAGGCTTATCATGTCACCTAGCAGCAGCAACGCTGCGTCAGAGACGTTTCTGGTGTGCAAAGACATAGAAAACGCCACGCAACAGAAACGCCACGCAGCCAGTGTGTCGCCGGTAGGGTGCCTGATTATTAAAATGTCAATGATTTCGATGATTAAAACACTCCTGCTCCAAGTAAATATTTCTTTTGTGCCAGTTATTATGACAACCTCTAACTGCACAAACAATCCCGGTCTTCCTCGAAGCCATAACGATGAGTTTGTTGTTACGAACAACGCTCGCCAGTGACCGGAAGTGCCTGACCGGAAGTCTCTCTCAAAATACCGTCAACTGGCTGCGTCCGTATTTCCGTTAAAAATAAGGTGAATACACTGTACTTATTTTTCTGTATGAGTGGGTAACATGCACATCAAAATTGAGCATGGAATATGTTGTATTATGAGCTATTATGTAGTTATCATTTACTGTTTCACTTATTTTTTTTTAACTCTTTCTCTGCCAGTGTTTTTTATTTTTTTTGACGTTGCCGGTCATTTTTGATGATTTTCAATCAATTTCATGGCCCAAATAATCTTTTTGTTTTATGAATATCTGAACATGTGAAACCCCTCCACCCGGGTCCTACTCGCCCCCGCTCTGTGCGGAACCTCAAACCCGGGTCTCCGGCGTGAGAGTCAGGCGCTCTAACAAGCAGGCTAAAGACTGCAGCCTCTAGCGTCTGTCACTAGAGCGCCTATTGAGATCAGAGGAGTGAGGTTTACTCGCACAGCGACTACTAGATGGCCTCCGTTACACTCACCCCCATAAACCTCACTCCCATCCGGGTCACGGCACCAATGTCACCCCTCCACCCGGGTCCTACTCGCCCTGTTCTGTGTGGGCCTCGGGCGCTTTAACAAGGAGGCTAAAGACTGCAGCCTCTAGCGTCTGTCGCTAGAGAGCCTATTGAGATCAGAGGAGTGAGGTTTACTTGCACAGCTACTACACATGCAATATATCAAAAGAAAGAACAGAGTCTCTGCTTTTAAACATACGCATAAGCTATGCTTTTATCACTTGTTTTTGCTCTTCTTTTTTTTTTGTACCTGTGTTTTGATCCAGAGATTCTGTACTCTTTCAGAAGATGTGTAATAGCGCCCCCTACCGTATAACAGTGAAAACACTGAAAGCCGGAAAATTCTGTCAAAAGCGGGGAAAGAGTTAAGGAATAGTATACAGCTGTTACGTACTCACGGTTTGGTATACCTTGTGTTTTTGTTATGTGGACTTATAGGTTGCAATCTGACCTGTTCTTTTCCAGTGCCACGTTTTGTAATCTTTCTTTATAATTAGTTCCCTGATTGTGTCCAGATGTGACTTGATAGTCTATTACCCTGTGTGTATCCCAGTGTTTCTTGTGTTCATGGTCAGGTCTTGTCCTTCAATGGCTGTAATGTTGGTGCTCAAGTTCATATTTCCTGTGTCTTGTTTTCCAGCTTTTGTTTCTTTGTATTTTGTATTGTTTTAATAAACCTTCTGCACTTGGATCTAACCCTCCCTCATCTCTGTGTGCCTCGTGACAACTGCACAATTAAAATGTAAATTAAATGCAATTAGCTCAGAGAGAGCTTTAGAGAGCTTTTTGATCCCCTCAAGTAGACTAAAGTACATCTTTAGAAGTAATTTCATAATTATTTCTATTGTCTTTGAAATCTGGTTAAAGTGTGCTGCAGATTTATGATAAACTGGGGGTATGTTCACAAGACAATGATGTACTAAAAACGAAAAAAAAAAATCTCTTCGCGTTTTTAGCGTACTGTCGACAACGTTGTCAAAACAATCCCTGTTCACACGGATTCTTGAAAGCAATTTAAAAATGCTGTAATATTGACCCCAGTAGTTGGCGACGTCACTCTGTAAAGAAACTCTACGCATGACATCACCGTTTTCACTAATTCACGTTTTTGTAGTTTACATGGAGACTGTAACAGTATCGTTTTCAAAAACCCATTTTCAGGCCCCCAAAACACTGTTGTCGTGTAAATGAATGGCCAAAACACATAAAATGTTTTCTGTTTTTAGTTGAAAAAGGTGTTGTGTAAACTTGTATGTCATGCATTTAAATAATATATTTGTAATGATGAAGCAATTTAGTACAGTAAAATAGATTAACTTTAAATGTAATATTTAATAACACACTACAGTTAAAATGATAATACATTACATATACTTTAGTATGTTAGTAGTCAACACATGGAAATAAGTGCAAAAAATATTATGAAAAAATTTAATTTAAAATGTACCTTAAAGTAAAACTTTTAATTTGACATTATTACAATTAAGTGTACTTAATAGTCATGAAAGTGTACTATCTTCAAGTATACTACAAATGCACATTCAATACAATTAAGCACACTTCTTTTTCACTGTATTCATAGATATTGAGTTGGGACTTTAGTCCCAGACTAAAGTGTTTGAGCTGTTTTAACTGAAATCAACTTGCACTGATACTGTATGTCTTAAAATATGTCAGTGCCATTTCTTTTGTCTCAAAAATAGGATGCACTGTATTTCTAAGGCATGTTTATAAAAGCTAAGGCCTAATCCTGGCTTAATCTAAGCCCTGTCAAAAGTTATTTTGTTGACATAAAAAAAATGACGAAGTAAAAAATGCGTAATGTTTGTCATTGCCAGAATGTGATGAGTTACTAGCGTTTCGAGTGCTGTGACTGATAAGGTCAGAAATGGAAATGTGTTGAAGCGTCACATCACGATGTGAACTGTGTAACAGATTGACAGCAAACAAAAAGCGATTACTGTCTAACAGGAATGGAAATAAGCAGGATCAAAGCAACATTAAACTGACTGGATGATGTGAGATCTTCAGAACAGTTAAGGGATGCCACTGCACAGATGGTTTCTACATGACAGGCTGTCATATGCGCAAACATCACACAGCCTTTCAAATCACTCCGAGAGAGGGAAAGGCATGGTGATAGATCACCCGACAATTAAAATGCCATCGTTTACTCACCCTCATGTTGTTCCAAACCCAAATGACTTTATTTCCATTGTAAAAAGGGCAATATTTTGCAGTTTGTGAAGCTGTTTTTTTTCCATACAAGACAAGTGGAAAGTGATTCATGTTAAGCTTCAAAACGGAAAAAAAGGTTTGAACATTTTCTGTATAGCCAAAAATAGTGGCTTTGTACAAATCAACTAACATTTCACTCTTTACTTGCTCAAAGCTATCATATGGGTTAAGAAGACTTGGAATATGGTGCATTTATGGTATGTTTGTCCTTTTAGAGCTTGACCACCACTAGTCATTATATGCTTTAATTGCATGGAAAACAAATCTTTTACATATGGAAAAAAACATCTAATTGTTTTGGTCCACAAAAGAAAGAAGCTCTTATAGATTTGAAACGGCACTGGTGTACGTGAATTTTTGTATTCCTTTATAGCAGAGGCGGTCTTGAAATAAACTACATTCACAAAGGGCTTCAGCTCCCTTTGAGTAACATGCGGTTAAGTGGATTTTTTCAAGGGCACACTGGTGATAACCGATCTTGGCCTCATTTTACAAATCACCCCTTCTGGGATTTGAACCGGTGCCCTTCAGATTATTAGCCCAGACCTTTAAGAGCTAACATCATTGTGTTTTTCCCATGGTGACAGCAGTAATAACAGGCCAAGCAGAGTAATGTTTGCTAGCACTTTCCTCAAATAAGGTGCACTTTGGTATCCCATTACTTTTTCTTTTTTTCCCCCTTTTTTTTTATTATTGCCGGTACAGATCTCATTCTGTTGTGGTTATATACGGTTAAAAAAATAAAAAATCTGTGAAAATTTTGTAATATTTTAAGTTTTACAGAATTAATTTATTGAATGTTAATCTAGTTAAGTACTAAAATATCTTTTGTACCTTTGTAATATACTGACAACCATCATAAAATGTGGTACTAAGGAAGCCACATGATGAAGTTCATCACAAGTAGTTTTTCCTCAAGCTCAGGTCAATAAATAACAGTATTTTACTGTAAAATGACATTAAAATGTCCCATTAGGTCTATTACAGTTTTTGGAAACAGTTCATAGTAAGAGGACTTACCATTTAAGGGGTGGTTGACTATGATTTCACTTTTCTAACTTTAGTTAGTGTTTAATCTATGTTGCTGTTTGAGCATAAACAACATCTGCAAAGTTACAACGCTCAAAGTTCAAAGCAAAGGGAGATATTTGATTTTAAAGAAATCTTTTTTTAAGGACTACAACAAACAGCTGGTAGGGACTACAGGACATTCCTCCCGGGTTAGTGACATCACCAACCCTAAAATTTACATAAACCCCGCCCCCCGGGAACACAGTCCATGTTGAGAAGAGGAAGAGTTGTTGTAGTCGAGCACATTTGTGAGTCTGCTCAAGCTGTTGCATCCGTCTTTTCACATGCAATACAGTGCATAACACAAATGCAATAGCATGTCACTCTGTAGGCATCTTACAACAGTTCCCACACAAGCAATTTTATAGATTATCATGACATAATATGCTAATTTAAGATAGTTAACTCCACATCAGCAACATAAATTCATCAACTGACCATTCAGAAACGTCCTGTTGCATTTTGCGTCACTTCATCTTGAGTCTCTCCATCATTGTCCGACTCCAGTTTAAACATAAAAGGCAGAACAATTTCTGACATTTTAGTGCATGTCTGCGTGAGGTAATCGGAGCTGCTAACACACACAAGCTCTTGAAGCTCCGCCCTCTGTTCCGGGAGCAGCAGCTCATTTGCATTTAAAGGGACACACATGAAACGTGTTTTTACTGACCCTCAAAAAGGGACAATTTTAACATTCTGTAAAAATGATCTGTGGGGTATTTTGAGCTAAAACTTCACATACACACTCTGGGGACAATGGAGACTTATTTTACATATTGTAAAAAGGGGCATTATACCATCCCTTTAACCAATTAGCAGGTTTTTACAGAACTTTTAAAATGCATGTTAAAATTACTTTAAAATTAGATATTTTTTTCAGTGCATATGTGAGAAACTATATACAATAGCTAGCATACAATTAACAGCATCTAATGCTTTTCTTTTTTTAACCATTGTCAAGAAGGGTATGTTTACACGACAACAAAGTACACTCTTAAAACAAATGTGTTGAAAACAACACAACATGTGTCGTTGTGTCACAACATTTCGACATTCTCTCCTAGATTATTTGTTCTGCTTTCATCAATTTGACAGAATACATCAGTTTTTTCAGTGTGTCCTGACTCTACGGTCGGGCTTGAATTAGAGTGAGCTCTGCTAAGAAGTTTAGAAAATGAATTAAAACTATGATATGTTCTGGGGCAACCATTTTGACTACAGATTAATGTTAGGTTTTGGCTATCAGAGAGTGCATGTACTTCCCTTAAATGCCAAATCAACTGTTTTGTTTCGACAAAAATATTTTGCAAGCACTTTGGACAGGTATACACGGTCTATTTCAATTAGGCATGAGACTGCAATTTGGCAATCAATTCCATAACCTTTGATCGTTTGCAAGTGGACTGGGACAAAGGCAGGTCATATACATACTAAAAAAATGAGAAAACTGAAGACATGGATATTGAAGATTACACAGCCAGTAGAATTTGAAAAGTTTGTCTACGGCACAAGTGAGGTTTTCAACATCAAGTGAAAAAGCAAAAGAGTCATTCTTTGCCACAATTACATACTGGGCTTCATGTCCTGGAGAGCCGATGGAAACCAGCTGCGGCTGTGTTGACTTTAGAGACCCGTTCATGCCTTCTCGAAGCAAAGACGTCACAATGGTACCAGCCTATAGAAATTAAACAATGAAAAGCATCAGAAAATTTTGTTGCATGTGACATTTTAACTTTATAAAAAGCTAACAATGCATACCGGCACCAGTTCCAACAAGTATGAGAGAGCAGAATTGACACAGCATTTACTGCCGGCGACGCTTCTCCCAGATGCCGAGGGTGGAAGAAGATGAATGAGGATCCTTAACATAGTGTAACACAGCTCATCTTGATGGAGTAAAGTTGCAGGTCACATGCAAAAGATTAAAAACAAAATTCTATTTGAAATGATTACCTTTAAATCATGAATTGAATGATAAAATGTACATGTCATTTTCACATAAACCCAATTTAGAAATGAGTGCACATGCCACAGAAATAAAAGAAGAAAATCTTACCATCCTGCTGATTGTCAGCTTTCTCCAATAAGTGTCAGATGTCCGTTTTTTTCTCAAAGGATGCTATTTCTTTGAGTTTTGGGATAATCGGCCCCTCCCATTTCTTGATAAACATGTCTTCTTTCCCATCTGTCATCTTGGAAAATTCAATGTCCACCTGCAGTGCATAAAACAGAAACAAATAAATTATTAATATTAACAAATTATGAAACACAACCTTTGTGTAAAGTTCTCTGCAGCTTAGTTTAACATGTATTACCAAGGCTGGCATGTCCAGAAATCTGGGATATTCCTTGAAGATTTGACCAACAGTTGGTTATTTCGTCGTTATCCATCTTCTTCGGTAACTGAAGGTTTGGTCAATTGCAGTCTTTATTGACGATGAGTTCTCTGGTGAGGGTCGCATCCTCTTTATCAAGGTCAACCACTCAGTGGGCACTGTTTCATCAGTAATCGGCAGAGAAGGTTGGTCTGTAGAAAGACGTCGTTTCAAATTGTAGATCCGCTGGCTCTGTTGAAGTTTCCATCTGATGTTCCATAGTCTCATTTCTATAAATCCACTGTGTGATGGCCCATCAAAAAAATGCTCCTGATATGAGAAATGGACAAATAAAAGGTTCAAGTATGCTTTTGCAGTTTGTATACGCATTGCCAAGTAATTTCATACTCATAAATTAATAATGTAAAAACATCCTTACATGTCCTTCATTTTCACAGAATGGGACACTTCCAACTGTGAATAGTTTTCTCCATGTTTCCTTCCCGTCTATGAAGACAGTCGCGAGAACTCTGTGTAAAATTGTTAGAGTAAATGTGATTTGACCCTCGTCTTCCATTACATAGATAAAAGAAAAAAATACACCGTATTATAATGCCGTAATCATAATTTAATAATGAGAAAATGTAAACGTTAAGTGTATCGCGTTATCAATACATTTTAAATAGTCAGTGACAAGCAAGGTAACGTTAGCACAAAGTGGCGAGCTTTTTAAACCAAACAACACTCTGTTCTGTAAAAGGAAACTAAAGTTTCATGGTTACACACGGACTGTTTTGGAGGTAACACAGATGTTCCCAGTAAAAGGTTCCTGAAACGTTTGAGCTCGCTCTCAGTGTCTTTATTCAGTGCATACACTAGGCATATTTTACAAAACATGGTGTCAGAAGTAAAACCGAGTGGAGGAGGACAGTAGAAAGACGAACTAAACCTGTGAAACAAAACATCGTCCCGAAAAAGGAAGGAAGATGGACGGAGAAGCAACGGCGCAACAGTTAGCTCCACAGCTAGCGCTGCCAGGCAAGTTCAACTTCTCAAATGCTAACGAATGGCCGAGATGGTTTAAGTGCTTTGAACGCTACAGAATAGCGTCAGGATTGGATAAACAGTCGTCAGAGTTTCAAGTGAACGCCTTTATGTATGCAGCTGGCGACGATGCCGAGGATATTCTAAAAGTGTTACCCCTCACAGACGAACAAAAGAAGTCCTATGATGCGGTTACAGAGGCTTTCACGGCGCACTGTGTTAGTAAGCGGAACGTTATTTTCGAAAGAGCACGCTTCAACAGACGAAACCAAGAGCCCGGTGAGAGTGTTGAGTCCTTTATAACAGCGGTGCACACGCTGGCTGAACATTGTGAATTTGGGGTCTTGAGAGAACAGTTAATAAGGGACCGAATTGTGGTTGGCATTAGTGATGCTAAATTATCAGAAAGTCTACAGTTGGACGCTGATTTGACACTAGCTAAAGCCATGACAAGAGTGAGACAGAGCGCAGCAGTAAAAAAACAGCAGCCAGTGTTACGAGGGACAGAGCAAGCGTCCGCACAGGTTGAAGCAATACAGCAAAAACATACAAAATGGCGGAA
This sequence comes from Rutilus rutilus, assembly GCF_951802725.1. Lineage (NCBI taxonomy): Eukaryota > Metazoa > Chordata > Actinopteri > Cypriniformes > Leuciscidae > Rutilus > Rutilus rutilus. Next base: position 60,338,693 of record NC_140209.1, read on the forward strand.
AGCGGCCAAAGATAAACCGGAGTCAAAGACATCCGAATGCGGCAGGTGTGGATTTTTAAGGAAACATCTGTGGAAGGACTGCCCCGCCCGTGATGCAGAGTGCAGGAGTTGTCACAAAAAGGGACACTTTGCAAAGAAATGCAGATCGACTGGTGGAGTCCATGAAATCTCAGAGGCACAGAGGGGGAACAAAAACGAAGAGGATTTTGCTTTCCTAGGAGAGGTGGGCTCTGAGGGTGAGGACGAGTGGATAGAGACAGTGCAGCTAAATGGAGAAGCAACTGTTTTCAAACTGGATACTGGAGCAAGTGTTACAGCAATTCCAAGCAGCAGCTACTCCATTAAAAAGCATGGGACAATGCAACCGCCACTCAAAGTGCTGTATGGACCAGGAAACTACAGACTGGAGGTAAAAGGACGCTTTAAAGGTGAGCTGAGCCACGATAAGGTAACAACAGAACAAGACATTTATGTTGTTAAAAATTTGACTAAGGCGCTAATGGGCCTTCCTGCTATAAAAGCACTCAAGCTGATAAGGCGTGTCCACACTGTACAAACCCAGCAAGAGGATTTTAAAGCGCAGTACCCTACAGTGTTTTCAGGCTTGGGAAAATTAAAAGAGCCCTACAAAATAGAGCTGGAGCCAGGAGCTGTTCCGTACGCTTTGTCATCCCCACGCCGCGTTCCTCTACCACTGCGAGATAAGGTGCAGGCGGAGCTGAAGCGTATGGAGGACATGGGGGTGATTACAAAGGTGACCCGGCCCACACCCTGGTGCGCAGGCATGGTTGTGGCGCCAAAAGCTCAGCCAGGAAAGATTCGGCTGTGCGTGGACCTGACGCACTTGAATCAGTGGGTGCGGAGAGAGAGACACATTCTCCCAGCAGTAGACCACACACTAGCCATGCTGGCCGGGGCAAAAGTGTTCACGAAGTTGGACGCAACCTCCGGTTTCTGGCAGATCCCGTTGTCGGAGGAGAGCCAGCTCCTCACTACATTCATCACCCCATTCGGGCGATATGCATTCAATCGCCTACCGTTTGGGATCTCATCAGCCCCGGAGCACTTCCAGCGTCGTATGTCACAGATGTTGGAGGGGTGCGACGGAGTGGTGTGTCATGCGGACGACATTGTGGTGTATGGAGTGGACATACAGCAGCACAACGAGAGACTGCACCAGGTGCTGAAGAGACTGAGAGAGGAAGGACTCACACTGAATGAAAAATGTGAGTTTACAAAAGATAACATCATGTTTGTGGGTCATCGTGTCACGGCAGGTGGGGTGACACCGGATCCAGATAAGGTCAGAGCCATCATGGAGATGCCCGAACCAAAGGGAGTAGAAGACGTGAGGAGAGTGATGGGGATGGTGAACTATTTGGGCAAGTTTTTACCCCACCTTGCGTCATACACCAGGCCAATTAAAGACCTACTCTGTGAGAAGAATGAGTGGTGCTGGGGTGCACCACAGAGGGAGGCGTTCCAAAGACTTAAAATTGAACTGAGTTCACCACGGGTGCTGGCCTCATATTCAACGACAGCAGAGACGTGTGTGTCGGCAGACGCCTCATCCTTTGGCTTAGGCGCCGTGCTCAGCCAACAACAGAGTGATGGAACATGGAGGCCCATCATGTTCATCTCCAGAGGCCTGTCCGAGGCCGAAAAACATTACGCACAAATCGAAAAGGAGGCTTTGGCTGCGACGTGGGCATGCGAAAGATTGACGCCTTACCTCCTGGGACTGAAGTTCAGGTTAGAGACAGACCATAAACCTCTAGTGCCACTCCTGAGTACCAAGGCGCTAGATGAACTCCCTCCCAGGGTACTGAGATTCAGGCTGAGACTGATGAAGTTCACGTTCGACATTGTGCATGTGCCAGGCAAGAGTTTAATAACAGCAGACACATTATCAAGAGCCCCTGTAGAAAAAACACTCACACAGGAGGAAAAGGATAACGAGGCAGAGGTTAAAGTTTTTGTGGATGCTGTCATCCAAACCCTTCCCGTCACTGAAACAAAACTGCAGGTAATACAAGAAAGACAGAAAACTGACCCCGTGTGTGCAAAACTCATCAGATACTGCAAGACAGGCTGGCCGGAGAAAAATGCCCTTCCGCCAGAGCTGGGGCCATACTGGCCTGAAAGAGCGACACTAACGTTAGCAGGAGAGCTGCTAGTCAGGGGCCAGAGAATCGTCATTCCCCACGACATGAGACAGGACATCCTCAACAACCTCCACAGTGGCCATCAAGGTATTGTCAAGTGCAGAGCGAGAGCACACCAGTCCGTCTGGTGGCCAGGACTGTCAGTACATATCAGTCAGCTGGTGGAGAACTGTAACATATGCTCACAGTACAGGATAGAGCACAGGGAGCCTTTGCTGACCACCCCGGTGCAGGAGAGACCCTGGCAAAGAGTGGGCACGGACTTATTCTTCTGGGAGAAGAGGACTTATCTACTTGTAGTGGACTACTTCTCACGTTATATTGAGGTTGCCCACCTCAATATTGCCTCAGCCAACACAGTCATTGCAGCTCTGAAAGAAGCATTTAGCCGCCATGGGATACCGGACACAGTTGTGTCTGATAATGGACCACAATACAGCTGTGGGTTGTTCAGAGACTTTTCCACGGAGTATGGGTTTACACACATCACAAGCAGCCCAAGATACCCGCAAGCGAATGGAGAGGCAGAGCGTGCGGTGGCAACCATAAAAGGACTGTGGAAAGGAGGAGGTGAGAAACTAAAAGCTTTGATGGCGTATCGAGCCACACCTCTGGGGTGTGGTTACTCCCCTGCACAACTCCTTATGGGCAGACAGCTACGCACGACCATACCTCAGCTTCCAGCATCCCTGCTTCCTCGCTGGCCAAACATCAGAGGGTTCAAGAAGGCAGAAAAGCGGTCGAAAGAAAGACTACAACTCCGCTACAACCTGTGTCATAGAGCCCGCCCCTCTGGATTTGTGAGAGACTGAAAAAAAAAACGTATTCAATAAATGTTCTGTTGTGAAAGGTTCTGTTTGACAAGAATTTCCCGATAAGTGAGTATTGCTTTTAAGGGTTGTTGTCGGATGTCAGAGGGGGGGGATTCTTACTTAAGAGGGGAGGTGTTCTGTAAAAGGAAACTAAAGTTTCATGGTTACACACGGACTGTTTTGGAGGTAACACAGATGTTCCCAGTAAAAGGTTCCTGAAACGTTTGAGCTCGCTCTCAGTGTCTTTATTCAGTGCATACACTAGGCATATTTTACAAAACACACTCATCGCCACAACCGTCCTTTTAACCACTGCATAGTTTTTGGTAAAATGACTGTTAGGAGTTCAAACTTAAGGTGCCATGTATATTAACCTTTAAGTCTTTTTAAAAACAATTATTAGCAGTCATACCCAATAAATAAATACCTAACTTTAAACAGCTTTGCAAAGTGTGAGAGCTCGCTTGCCAATTGACGCTAGTTAACACACAAAACATATACGGCTACGGAACATGAAAACGGCATAAAAACGGTTAAAACAAACAAATTATGTTTCCTGGACATTTAACACAACTCTTTCTCATGCTAGGTGGAGAAATATTTATTATTTTACACGTTTAATTATATTCACTCACCTGAGGCAGACAGACGCATTTCTGATGGCTGGCTAGGTCTGCGTCGGTTGGAAAAGAACGCCACTACGCAGGCGCAGCAAGAACATTCGCGTGGTCCCAATAGTTGTTTTCCCCCAGCGAGTTAAAATTCTTTATTCACATTTGCAACATGATACATAAATCCAATCATTAAAGTTGACATCGCCCGTTGAGTATTTGCAACAGAATATGTGCCTTTTATAAACGTACTACTAAACGTGTTTAACACAGTAATTGTGCAAACAGTTAAGCACAATATTTGAGTCATTCCACGAAACCGGTACGATTTGGACAAACACATTTTTGGATTTTTTACTTTTATGTATTACTTTTCTGAACAACCCACAACATTAATTACATGTTTAACTTCCAGAAAATCATATTTTCCCACCTCAGGCATCAAATCCCTATTATTATTGGTAATTATTTTAAGATATGGGCACTATTAGTCTTCAACCCCGTTATGGACACTATGGGAGCTCTCTGAATATGATTATAAAATATATTTGTAATGAAATCAACATTTTCCTATTAATCATATGTCCCTCACACTAATTCAGTAATTGTAAATGTAAAATTTACATATAATTTTACACTTATGCTATACTAAAGCTTGAAATGGGCACATTTTGTGACAGCAACCTCATCATTTTTGATCAAAGATGTGGCTTAACTTCAGAATTTTAACTAAAATCAGTATTCTTATGATTGCTCTGAACATTTCTGACTAAGTTCAACAAACATTAAATTACTTATTCATAAAAAAAAAAAAAAAAAAAATGTAGGTGTGACGGGGTTGAGACTAAGGTTAACAGGGTTGAAGATGGTAACGGGGTTGAAGAGACAAATACAGCTAAACATATACATAGTTGTTTTTTTCTCAAATTCACTGAAAGATTTCCTATGAGCACTGTATTTCATTATGTAACCAAGAAAAACAACATATATAAATTGCAATTGCAACTCAGTTTTATTAACCCGACTGCAGGAAAAACAACAATAACTTTAAATACATTAGAACATTAATATAAACTGACTAAATAGGTCATCAAAATAAAACATATTACTTATGTGCTTTTTTGATGTGTTTGTGTGTCTGTGCGAACATGTTTTTGTGTGTTTTTTTGCATGTGCGTGCGCTTCGTGGCAAAAAAGTAACGGGGTTGAGTGTGACGGGGTTGTGATTTTTTGCTTGAAAATGGCCACTGCTCTACATATAGTGAACAACAAGAGAGTACATGGCATTCATTGTATTAAGAAATCATGTATATTTTTGAAATAACAAAGATAATTTTCACAAGTAATAGAATTCTATCTTTAGATAGATGTCCTGGCCACATTCCACCATTGGCCCTTACCAATTATGGCCTCCTAATAATCCCCTTACATTGAATTGGCTCTATCACTCTCTCTCCTCTCTCCACCTATATCCGGTGTGTGGTGAGCGCACTGGCGCCGTTGTACTGTGGCTGCCGTCGCATCATCCAAGTGGATGCTGCACACTGGTGGTGGTTGAGGAGAGATCCCCTGATATGATTGTAAAGCGCTTTGGGTGTACAGTAGTACATATGAAAGCGCTATATAAATGCCCGATTCTATTCCCGATTCTATTCTTTATTTGATGTAACGGGGTTGAGTCGTTGAGCTTGACGACCACATTATCACAACTCTAAATAAGTTATAGTTATAAAAGAGGGTGGTAACTTGCCTGTCTCTACACACAGTGTTGTTCAGAAGACTTCTATGATGTTAATTCCTGTTATTGATGTCACAATATATAAGGATCTGTTCATTAGTTTTATGGGGGAGAATGGTTTGTGTAACGGGGGTTGAGGGATTACTGAGGGACGGAACTAAATAATGTGATTTTAATGAATAATCATGAATTTACTTAGAAAAAAAACATTACCAGCAAAAAAGCACAGATAGATATTCATGGGAATGGCAAAATGTATGGACTTTTTTCTAATTATATTATTCATATTCCAAGTACACTTTCAAAGAAGGCCATGAGGGACATGACAAATAGGTGGTGTCAACTGAAAAACAAGATAATTTCTAATATAAAGATAAAATGTATGTCATTATTTTTAAACTTTATTAAAGGAGACATTTCAATTGATACAAAAAGCTTTTAAGAATATATTTTGGTGACCCAATAGGTAAAATACACTTAAAAACGTCAGAGGGACTCAAATCATACCGGTTTCGTGGAATGACTCATTTACACATCATGTGTCTGTAGTAACACAAAATGTGTTACAAATCCTTTTACACATATTTTGTGTTCATTTTTAACACATCAATTTTAAGAGTGTACTAAAAGTGGTAAAGTTTTTCATTTTCATTTTTCGTGTAGCCTACAGACAACAACATTGTCACAATCATCCCCGTTCACACGGATCCATGAAAACGAATAAAACCACTGTATTATTCATGCCAGGCCAGTAGTTGGCGATGTCACTTTGTAAAGAAACACTACACACCTATAGACTGAACACGTAATACGCATGCACATGACGTCACCATTTTCACAAATTCATATTTTTTCCCTGTACTCGGAGATGATAACAGTCTTGTTTTCAAAAACTTGCACTTTGAAACCCATTTTCAAAAGGTTGTGTTTTCAGGCCCCCCAAACATAGTGTTCTGTTTTTAGATGAAAACTGTCGTGTAACAGCCCCTTAGAACGGTGTTTGGCAACTTCAGTTTAAATAAATGACTAAAACTATAGTTTTTCAATCCATTTCATGTCCCGTATACTACTGTAAGTTTTGTTTGTCATATCTCACTTAGTGCACCAGAATCACCTGCAGATTTTAGGGTCTCCCTGCCTCTAAAATACCAATTTAACCTATCTTTGAAATGTTAATGTTGACCCAAGGTTCAAGTACTCATATCTAGTATAAAAAATTAAATAAAAAAAACCTGTACAAATACATTTTGTGAGTGTTTCTCTGCAATATTCATCTCAGTGATCTGGGTGGTTTCCAGGGCCATCGTTATTTGATTTCTAAGGTTTTTTGGGCTTAAAGTATTAGGTGGTTTTAAGGATCTTTTTGGAGGTTGCTTACTGGCCCAAGTTAAAAAGCCCAAGTCACTATTATATTCTGCTCTCTAGCCTAATTTATGTCCATTTTATAATATTTGAAGTGTAAATCATAAGCCTGTCTACTTAAAAAAGTATCAACACCTCTCCTCATCAAGCTGCATGATTTGACTAGAAATTGAAATTGAATAGAGTTAGAAGTTTGTTCAAATCACTAACCCAACTATGAGTAATAATAGCGATGCTTGACTTGGCAAACACCATCAGTGAGGCTGACTCTTAAAGTCTATTTGATTTATTACACAAAAGACAAATTAGCCTCATTCTCTCATAGATATAAAGACATATTTTACAACTGACAAATGAGAAATTGCAACTACTTGATCCTCCACCAATTATAATATATTATGCATGCGGCATCTTGATGTGAGCGATGAGGCACAAATATTCTCCATTATTTATGAGGTAAATTTCAGGATAATGTTTCTGTAATCATCAGTCCTTGATGTGTCTCTCAATTGATCTCTGTTCATTGAACCCACTGATTGAAGAGCAAATCTTCATGAAAGGTGCGTCGAGTCACAGAGGACTCGTTGTGAGACGCTGTAGGTTTTCAGATACTCAATAGGGGTTTCTGTTAGAGCTAATGAAGGTCAAATAGAAGAAATCGTCTCACTAAGTATGGCGACTGTAATCCCTCTTTCCAAGGCGAATTGCAATATGGCGATTGTAGGAACGCATGCGTATTACGACAACTTGCACTCCTTCCCTTTAGCGTCTTTGTAGCCCTGAGAGATCAGTCGTGAAGATATTTACACATCTTTATAATGTTTTAGGCTAGAGTTGTACAGATGCAAGTTCTTTCCAACCTCCTCACACAATCCACGTTGCCATCCATTGTTGCGTTTCTGTCTCTTCTGTTTTTTTCTTCGACTACCTAATGAACCAAGTTCACACATTGTGTAAAAGCTAATTAGCGCAAAAAGAAATCTGTCACCGTACACCCGGTTCGAAAAAACTGCGACTGTGCTGATGATGATAATTCACATCACGCGGACTATATGCAGACCCTAGAGCAAGCGTAAAAGTGAAGTGTACTTTGGGCTTTACAGTAAAATGTTGCACATACGTACACACGTGCAGGAGGTGAGTGTAATGAGCGCGCCACCTTCTCTCTGCTGGAGATCATTTGTCAGTTGGGAGAGTTTCTCTGGGATGGTCCTCCAGGGATACTGGAGCTGCCAAACCCAAAGCCTCTGGTGTTTCTGAGCAGATGCTTCAGCAGAGAATGTGTAAGACGCCACATTTCTGCTGCTAAACTGGCGTCTGATATTTCATTATGAATTCTGAGATGGTTTCACCGACCCACATCTTTCATCAAGAGACTTGAGAGAATAAAAAAAAGGGCATAAACGCATCACGATCTCATGCAGAGCTCTGTTAAAATTAATTTCAGAGTGCTGTATTATATTCGTACCCTTCCATTTTGATAAAAAGTGTGCGTAATGCGAGCAGGAATGATCTGAAAAGTGGGGGAACATTATAAATCTCATCAGCCTTTCTAAAATAAACATTATGAATCTCATATCAGTTAGCGAATGACTTGTTTCTATGGATACATTCATAGAGATATCATTTAAAAGTTTAAAAAGTAAACTTTCCTGAAATGTCAGTCACTCTAGCATTCCAGTAATATGAGTTCAATAACTAGGTCTAAAACATTGCAATAACGCTGAAAATAAAAATGATATGCTAATTTAATATAGATGATCAGTCACAAATGTAAAAATTCTATTATTATTATTATTTATTTATTTTTCTATTTAAAAATGTAAGCACTTTAAAACACTTTAAATTGAGTTGTTGGGCATCGTTTTGACTGATCTAAACCAACCTGGTCTCCAGAAGAAAAAAAAGAAAGAAAAACTATGAATCAACACAGTTGACTCATTTATTTAAAGTTGCAGAAAGCGATTTCTGAGAAATGCTAATGAAGTGGATCGGACCGAGCAGCACAACAAACTCGTAGCCAATCAGCAGTAGGGGGCGTGTCCACTCATGATGGGGTAGGAGAGAGAGTGGAGAGATTGTTTCTCAGAAATCGCTTACTGCACCTTTAAGTAAATGAGTCAACTTTGTTGATTCATTGTGTTCTCCTGGTTTACACAAAAATATGAAGCTGTTTTCAACATTGATAATAAGTACAGAAATGTTTTTTGAGCATCAGATCAGCATATTAGAATGATTTCTGAAGCATCATGTGACACTGAATACTGGAGAAATAATTCAGCTTTTAGCATCGCAATATTAGTTGTTCTGCAGTTTTGGTTGAATAATGCAGCTTTGCTGAGCACAAGAGACTTCTTTCAAAAGCATTCAAACGTTTTCCCTAAACTTATAATTTGACTTTGTAATCTTTCATCAAAATGTCATAACTTGCTCTTCCTGTGATATGAGTCACTCGATTTCTGACATATTGCATGTAAGGCCGCACTGCAGTGAAGCCAGTCACATTCAGATCCGTCTTCATTCCATTATACAGCACACACTTTTTTACAATCCAAACAGCGATCAATCAAGTCCTGCATATATATATTTTTTTTTTTTGATTTTTTTTTTTTTTGATTGCCATTTCACTTGAGAAATAAAAAAAGTACATTTCCATTTCTTGCCAAATTTAAATGGCATTATGTGGCATTAAATGACAGTATTTGCTGCCATCATCAATAATTATGTTGTCATAGAGATTTTACTTTTCACGTCTTCAGAACAATTTGTTTAGAAGTCATAATTACAACCTGAAAGTAGCATATCATGTGTTGAAAAGTAGCTATTGATAGGTGAGTGCTAGTCTGCGCACTGTGATCAAGCAATAACCTTTTTAAAATATGACGATTAAAAGTGTGTGTGTAAGCGGGGACATTTATTAGTTTCTTCAAATGCACACATAGGATAATGTTTGCTACGCCCGAGTGCTGCTACTATGGTTACATCGATTCATTACAAGTGCGTTTGTTTGTCCATTCGTCTCATTTCCTGTTCTCGTCTCCCATCCGAGACCAGCTCACAGTAGAGTGATGTGACTTATGAGCCTGTATGTGGAGCGTGTATCTGCTCTCTTCATCTGCTGGATGCATTACAGATAAGAAACACACACACACACTGACACACACTGGCACACAAGACTTCTAACCGAAAGGAAGAGTCTGACATGCAGCAGGGCGCCTACTGGAGTGTGCTGCTCTCTGTTTATTATCTCACTCTCTCTGTCTCTGTCAGACTAAACACGCACACACATTGTAGAAAAGCTTGTTTCAGCAGAGAGGTCCGAATGCAGATCACACTGCGCAAGACTGCTGATTGTTTTCACAAAGACACAACCGTTTTTATGGATAAGAGCGCCTCAAAACAGCAAAGGCTTTTTGTCAATTCTGGAGAAATCATTTCTTTTCGCTGTCACGTCAAAAAAATATTCACGGAAGAAAATACACTTTAACCTTTTAGTACACTTACACTTTTAGTTCAGTAAAGTAAATCGATAGAATTTGTGGCTTAATGTTAATTACAACATTATTTAGACTTATAAATACATTGTGGTCACAGCAATGCAGTAACAATGGAAGTAAACTGGACTAACATTACATTGGTTACATTTACATCACACTTTTTACTCAGTACTTCATTTGAATAAGTACTTACTTTGCAACTGTTGGAAACCATATGTTCTATATAGTATAAATGTGTGTGTGGTATAAATGCAAGCCGGATGTACTGCATCCGTTATGCTGTCTTTTACAAAGACGGTGCACTCATTTTACTATGAATGGGAGAAAGTGCACCGCGTAATATGGTGTAATAAGTCCCGCCTTCTAAATTAAAGAGCCAATCGCTGAATGGTAAAATCATCACGTCACTACAGCTGCAGTTAGAAGCTCCATTTGCTATTGAAACAGTCATCCGTAATCATATACTCTCTTTAGTTACTTATTTTGACTAAGTAATTACTTCATAACCGCTAAAAGGTACGTTCTATAGTATGAATGTGTGTAGAATGAATGTAATCTGGAAGTTCTACATCCGCCATGTTGTCATTATGTGACCTACCAGCGTCAGTTATGTCACTACACTGTCATTCAGAAATCCTGTGTCCATCGTATGCTTCAGAATCTCGTCGGAAGTAGTAGGTCATCCCGGGTATGTTTTGTCTACTTTTTTTATAAGTACTGTGAATTCAGACATACTACTTTTGTCACATACAGTTATTTGCATAATATATTGTAGGGAAGTATGCAATTTTGGATGCAGCCTTAGTTTTTGAGACGCACGCTTATGATTGCACATGCGCATTGGCTTGTCCAGCCTGAAAAGAAAAAGCTTTATTTAAGCAATAAGAAACTACATTTATGGGACAGGTCTTGTCAGAATTTGTTGCTGATTTGAAATCTAAAATTGAAATGTGAATTTGGCGAGCGGTTTTTGAGATTTCGGGATTTCCCCATTCAAATAGACAGGACTTGGTCTTGGATGCCCGAAATAGCTGCTCGGAGGCGTAGCAAATATGGCCGCATAGGGACTTTGCCATTCACACTCTTCTGGCCTCATGGGATAATAAATCTGGATCCTAACCCACTGGATGCTCACTTCAGAAACTCACCTGGCCAATCATAACACACAATCTGCCATTTTGTCCGACAAACAAATCAGACAGACAATGTTATCTTACGATAAACTTATGTCACAATGCTTTTGGGAAACACAGCCAAAGAGAGTTGAACTTAAAAAATGGTGTGTATTGATATCTTTTGGAGGTTGAAACAACATACCTTCTGGTGTTTATTCATGTTTATTTTGTTTTGTAACTAGTAGGAAGAGATGATCGGTTCACGTGCCACTTGAAATGTGTAACAGCGATCTGTCAGGACACAAAACTGTATTTGTTTAAATTTCATTTTTTCGTTTTTTATCTAAATTTGAAAGCTGAGACTTTTTCATACCCAAAGTAACATGCTCTGTCTTGTCTTTTGGTATGTTGTCAGTGACCTCTTTGCTCCGCAATGTATTTGTCACTGCGTGAGGACATGTGTGTCGTGAGAGCGCCATGGCTTATCGGTCACTAAGGGGAGCGGGTTTTTGCAAAGGGCCAATTAGGAGGATTAAGGGGGATTGGGTTGTAATTTGTTTTGGTCCAAACCATGAAAGTCAACAGGGTTGTTTGGATTGCCAACATTCTCCAAAATATATTTGTGTTTTGCAAAAGAAAGGCAGTTATACAGGTTTTAAATATTAGGGTGATTAAATGATGACCGAATTCTCCTTTTTTGAGTGAAAAATCACCAGTCATGAACCATGATGCAATAAATTTGTGAATGTCAGAACATTCTATCGACCACTTGGTGTCTATTTCCGTGTATTGCTGAGTAGTCATGAATTCTAATTGGTTCAGCATCCTGCTCCTCATAGCTGTAAAATAAATGGCAAGTATATTCTGGCTGTGATTGTATTATACCATGCATTCTTTTATGGACAGATACTGCAATCTGTTGATAGAGAAACATGTTTCTGGCAGTGCAATGGTACAGTTACAAAGCTAACATGAATTTCCATAACATTTTAACAATTAGGGCCCTATTTTAATGATCTAAGCGCATGGTCTAAAGCGCACGGTGCAAGTACACTTAGGGTGTCCAAATGCACTTTTGCTAGTTTAACGACTGGAAAAATGGGCGGCATGCCAGGCGCATGGTCTAAAAGTGTTGTCCCTATTCTCTTAATGAGTAATGGGTGTGTTTTGGGCTTTATGTGCAATAAACCAATCAGAGTCTCATTTCCCATTCCCTTTAAAAGCCAGTTGTGCTCGCGCCATGGTGGAATTTGCAAGCAGAAAAACTGAACGCTTCTCTAGCAAGGAAACGGATCTGCTCGTGTGCGAGGTTAAAGTGCAAGCAGACCATCTACGGGACAAAGTGTACGCGCCTATAGGCACACATTACTAATGCGCTCTTTAAATAACAAAAAAATTGTCTATTTCTGTTGCCTCAAAATAGCAACGCGCCAACAATGCGCTAGAACACACCTCCTTTTCAGACCAACATGGGCGCACAAATATGCACAAATGCATTTGCTATTTAAACAACGTGGCGCAGGACGTGAAAATGATAACTGCGTCGGACTGAAACTAGCACAAAAACACTTGCGTTGTGCCTGGCGCCGCATTGCATCGGGTGTATGATAGGGCCCTTAGTCTTTGGTAAAGTGATTGAATCCCCTGAAGGAGTGAATATGGTGGTAAAATTTGTTTCAAAGTGACATTTTGGTGGTGTAGAATAAAAGTCATGAGAGTGATGTTTCCTTATGGGAGTGTTGAAACAGCTTGCTTGTGAATAATAAATGCAGGTGAAATTGTTTGTAGTTTGTATGAATGTGCCTGAAGCGGCGTGGCAGAACAGCTTTTCCATCTCTGTGGTCCATTATCGACCGAGAGCCGACCAGAGTTACCTGAGCCCAGATGACCTTGTGCTGAATGTGTTCAAAGCGCACCAGAGTAGAGCTGATAAGAGACCAATTTCCCATCCCTTGCTTGCTCTATCAATCATGTGTCATTTTGTGTGTGTGTGTGTGTGTGTGTGTGTGTGTATTCAGCCTTAAAGTGCTCACAAACACCATTTTCATCACTAACAAATAAGCAGAAAAGGGCAGGCAATGCTAGTGACCCAAGCATTATCCAATGAGCAGAACCAATGAGCTTGCTATTTTATTCTGACCTTTCTGTTCTTCAAATATAAAGTGTGTGTGAAATGGGAGACAGTGGGGGAAAAGAGGAAAATAGCTCATCCAAACATGAACATTATGTCATAATTTACTCTCTCCTCTGCTGTAGGTCTCAAGTGTCATTCTGGTTCACGTATGCAGCACCAAGATGAGTCGCACCAATTTTGACACCAGTGACACATAATACAGAGTGAGACATTACCCAAACAAGTCAAGACGAGAAAGGACTTTGTTGGAACAGTGCAAATAAGACTTTAGTGGTTTACAATGTCACAACAATTTTATATTCATTCTTACTTTAGCACACTTTCCTAAAATAGCACTTATGCAACTAATTTACTTTTAAAAGAATATATTTAAGTGCAAACTGAATGTAATGTTTTCTAAACATATTTGCATGTTAATTGCATAAAAAAACCAAAAACATTTTCATGCTTATTATGCAGTTAGCTGAAATTGTTTTTTGACCCACTTAAGAGAGTTCACCCAAAAATGGAAATTATCCCGTAATTTAATAAACCTCAAGCCATCCTATTATAAGTATTATGTTATAAGTTTATATGCCGTTCTTGAAGTTTTTGAAGCTCCAAACAGCACATCATAAAAGTAATCATAAACCAGTAGGTTAATAAATGCCTTCTGAAGTGAAGCAATGTGTTTTTGTTAGAAAAATTTTCATATTTAAAACTTTATAAACCATAATCACTGGCTTCCAGCAGACGACCGTACGCGCGATCACAAGAGTAACGTCCCGGCGGAAGGGTGACCTCTGACCCGACATATTATTTTATGTATTTAATAGATGTTTATATTTAATTAATTTATATTCTATATGCAATATTAATTGATTTATATTAGTTAATATAACTCTGATTGTGTTCGGCTGAAAGAAATTAAATACATACATCCATCAGTCAAACTGCATGTCAAATCAAGCTTTACTGATTCTGTATGAATTTTCCTTTCATGTAACTCGAGATGTGTTCAGTGCTCCTACTGTTTATACACCATGTACTATTTCTGTATTTGGAAATGTGATGGAGGTGGTTATCTGGATCACACCCTCCAAGTCTGCAATCTCATTAGCACAACACACTACTGTACACATCAGTATGGCAGCTCAGAAGTCTTTATGAATTCTGTATGACAACATAATGCTCTCCTACTGTGTCCTACATTTTTGATTCCAGCAGTTCTGTAATTTCTCTTCGGTTTTCCCTCTACAGTTCAGCTGAGACAGATCCCTTGATGTGCAGAGCACACGAGGTGGAACAATGGAATGAAAGTAAATGATGTTTCATTATTGTTTTTTAAAACATCAGGCTTATATTGGCAGATTCTGAGTCGAACCCCTTTAAAGAAGATTTGAACCCAACCTACATATTTCCTATTAATATTCAAACAACATTTCAGTAGCCATCATAGTCTGATCAAGGTTCCACAAGGCCTATACAGTCATTTAGTGCTGTATCCACACCAGGGGCCCCGGGGACCAGCGCTGAGGATGTAACCATAGCAACAATAGCTGAATGAGTGCTATCCTTAATCATCAGTATTGGACAGAGCATTGACAAAGGTGTGGCATTAGAGCTCCTGATATCAGAGCCGGCGGTAAGGCTATTTCTGTCTGTCACACTCTTGCACACTCTCTTTCTGTGTCTCTCCAGGTCTCTGAGCACAAGCGTCATCACACCTGTAATTCGTCTTCATGTCCAGAGGGTAATGAAAATGAGAGAGTCACCGGTAATGAAATGCCAGTGAAACACAAGCTCCCTCGGCTGTACCGAACCTCATTTAACAGGAATAGTACATTAATGACAGTGAAAGAGCACTGCAAGATGGTGCATGGCTGAAGCTGTTCCAATCCACATGCTGCCCACATTGTGCGCACTATTCCCTAAACAGTGAGCATGGGATATCTGGAGAAATTCAATTGGGCCGCTCAGTGAGCTCATCAGATGGTTTATAATTATGAACTTATAATATACATGATAAATTATGTATTTATTTATTTACAAGTGTTTTATTAACGCACATATTTGTGATTAAACAGATATTATATTATTAATACATGAAATGTAATACCTTTATTTATAGTAAGTAAACAGCAAATATTGATTTACAAAATGTTTTTAGTTCTTTCTTAAGAGAAAGTTGTACTTTAATATTATAGTTTTAGCTTTTGTTTAATTTTAACTTAATGGTTCAATTCAGTTGTTAATTTCAATTAAAAACTTTGTTTATAAATTAAAAAGCAAAAAAAAAAAAAATTTGACCAACATTAAGTAACATTAAAAATGATAGATAGATAGATAGATAGATAGATAGATAGATAGATAGATAGATAATCCAATGTGGGGTTGTCAGCTTCACAGGGTGCTATTAGATGATTGGAACATGTATTTTGTCCTTTAAAAACACAAACGCACATGGAAAAAACTCCTGTTTCCAGGAAGAGGGCATGATAATAAATTTGATCTATTGGTGTTTTGACAGGAAGCATCTGAGTTCCCTTTCGAGAAAGGTCACTTTGTGTTGCGTCTTGGAAAACTAATTTTCTCGAGAATATTGAAGCCTTTATTTTAAAACGCAGTGCAGCTGCACAGCGAGTGTAGAGCAGAGTCTAGCTTTCCATTGGTTGTGCTGCAGCAACTGCGCATCCTATGGCGAGGAGGCTGAGACACCCGAACCAATCAGGGCGCTTCGCGCCAGAGCGCGTCCGAGCCCGCCAGAAAGGGCGTGGCTTATGACTATATAAGCCCGGCCAGCTCGCCATAGAGTCAGATTTAATCTCCTTCAGCAAAACTTCACATCGTTGACTTCTCCAGAGATCTCGCCGTCAAAGTGCACCTTGCAGCGGAATGAGCAACCTGCCAGCTGAGCAGATTCAGAGGATCGGCACCGCCTCCCTGAAATCGCTGTTAACCTGCAGCTATCCGGCGAGAGATGCCTATATCCTTTTCAAAGGTTTCCAACGTGTTCAGCGTCGTGACACAAACTTGAAGAGCAAATTTCCAAGAGCGTTGTTGCAAACAGAGGCGGACAGAGTACACAGCTTCATTACTTGAGTAAAAGTACAGATACCCCTTGCTAAATTTTACTCAAGTACAAGTAAAAGTACTACAGTCAGATGTCTACTTAAGTAAAAGTACTAAAGTACTTGTTTTTAAAAGTACTTGAGTATCAAGAGTACAAGAGTACATTTTCTAAATATTGCATTACTACTGCCACAGTGCTTTCATTGGTAAACACAGCAAACACTTGAAGTGAAAACTATCATTAACTTGTTCAGAAAATTGAAATAGTCTGGCGAGGTGGGGCCACGGGGAAGACTCATGAATATTCATTAGGGAAGTCATCCCTGATTGGTCTGATGACCTACCACTCCTAAACCTACCCGTCACTGGGGGTCTTATGACCTACCTAACCCCGCCCCTAAACCTACCCGTCACTGGGGTTAAGACCAATCAGGGATGACTTCCCTAATGAATATTCATGAGTCTTCCCCTACCATCCTGGGATGGACCTGCTGCGTCTTCATCCATTGTTTCGTCCATGGTTTCATCTCTTATCTAAATCTGACAATGGAGTTGACTTTGGTGGAAAGCTGAAGGTGATTGCTGATAGGCTGTCCCAATCAGTGGCGTCTGCACAATCCAATCACATTTGAGAGGGAAACAACAAATTGAGGGTTTCCGAGATGTTTCTTTTTTCCTTTTTTTCCTTTTTTTTTTTTTAGAAGAAGTACCGGGTACTCACAGTTATGGATAGAAATGTAGTGGAGTAAAGAGTACAATATTTGCCTCTCAAATGTACTTGAGTAAAGTCATGAGTACTCCCCAAAAATGATACTCGAGTAAAGTACAGATCCCTCAAAATTGTACTTAAGTACTGTACTCAAGTAAATGTACTCCGTTACTGTCCGGCTCTGGTTGCAAATGCCTCTCACTAACTGTTCAACGTGCGGAGCCCCTCTGCACGACGGGGACAGTCACAACGAGTGCGCGCCGTGCCTGGGCCTCGCCCATGCTACAGCTGCACTCAACCAGGGTGGATGCCTACACTGTGACAGCCTTCTCATCGCCATCCACGAAGAAGCGACGTGCGCAAAGGTTGCCTGAGAAGAGAGAGAAGGGCGCCTCTCGCCTTCTCCTCGCGAGATCCTCTCACCAGTGCCTGGGTTGGATCTCTGCCCCTCGTCTCAAGCGGCAGACCTGATCTCATTCGGCCCTTTCACTCACTGCATATGAGTCAGAGGAATGGCCGAGCTCAACACAAGTCCCCGCCTTCCAGTCTCAGGCCAGGAGCCAGAGTGAATGCGTCCTTATCCGTGTCCTCACAATCCGCTTATCCGCGTCCTCACAAAGGTCGTTAGCAACCTTGGCATCGAGTGGTCACTGCCTGAGGAGCCCACCGTGAGCAGGCTCGATGGGTGCTTTCTGCAAGGGCGCCAGCAGGCCTCCCACCAGAGACCAGCGCCCTGCTTGCCTGAAGTTCACGGCGGCGTGCCCTGTATTCAGCGTGCATGAAATCCTCTACCTCTGCTACGCTCTCGATCATCGACAGCGCAGAGGAAAAGATGTATGACAGGATGCCCACCCTAGAAGAGGCCTCCAGCGGATGGAGAACTAAGACGGTCCACCCATCCAAGCCGTGCCGCACCACGTCAGCTCTCGCTGGTCACGCCTACGCCGCCGGCCAAGCTGCATCCGCTCTGAACACCATGGCTGTTCTTCAAGTGTATCAGGCCAGAGTCCTCCGTGCCATGGACAAGGCTGGACCAGACCCGGAAGCGTTTAGTGATCTGCGCAGTACTACGGATTTAGCCCTGCGAGCCACTAAGTCAACCGCACAGGCTATAGGCAGGGGAATGGCTAACCTTATTGTGTTAGAGTGCCACCTTTGGTTGAACCTGACCGAGATTAAGGACGCTGCCAGAACTGCTTGCCTGGACGCTCTAACACCGGCCTCTTCGGGCCAGCGGTCAATGGTTTCTCCGAGAGATTCAGATTCTGAAGTACAGAAGTCATCGCAAGCCATGCGTCATTTCTTGCCAAAGTGCTCAAGTTCGGCTTCTAGGCACCCTAAGAGAACGCCGCCTCATCAGCCAGCCAAGCCCACGCCGCAAGCCCCTCAGCCCTACCCCATTGTGGTAGCACAGCTTTTTACAAGGGGTTCCCATAGCATCTAGCTAGACGCAACACAAAGTGACCGTTCTTGAAAGGGAACGTATTCGGTTACTAACGTAACCTCGGTTCTCTGAGAATAGGGAACGACTGTAGCGTGCCGTGCTACCACATCGGTCGGGTGTCGATTTAACCTGAGTCTATGGCGAGCTGGCCAGGCTTATATAGCAATAAGCTACGCCCCTTCTGGCGGGCTCGGACACGCTCTGGCGCAAAGCGCCCTGATTGGTCAGCCGCTTCGCCATAGGATGTGCAGTTGCTGCAGCACAGCCAATGGCAAGCTAGACGCTCTGCTCTATGCTCGTTGTGCCGCTGCACTGCGTTTTAAAAAATAAAGGCTTCAATATTCTTGAGAAAAGGAGTTTTCCCATAGCGTCTAGCTAGACGCAACACTCGTTCCCAATTCCCACTTCTCAGGGAACCGAGGTTACGTTAGTAACCGAATATGTTTTTCATCATGTATTTTCTGTGTATCTGTGCTCTGCTTTGACACTGACAGCATTGAGCCAGCAGGAATAAAGATGAGAATAGAGGGACAGCAGCTGCTGTGGACGAGAGAGTATCACAAACCTCTGCAACAGCTGGAGAACAGGCATCTGTCTGTTCCCTACAGAGAAGAGACAAGAGGTATGCAGTCAAGAGGGGAAGCCAATCAGAGTTGCCTTAGTGAAATCAGTGGAGTACAGTGGCACACCTATCAAATGATTATGGCCTTAATCTACATATTATAATCAAGGTTGTCTTGTGTTTGAAATTCTGCAGTAAAGGAAAGGTTCATATTGCTTTCAGGTTACTTATGATGCAGTCAGTTACATAACATGCCATAACCAGTGACGTCAAACATGAAGCATAAATGCATACATTTTTTAATTTTAATGTGATTTGAGATTTCTGAGCTTTCAGAGATTGTCAGATTTTTTCAGAGATTTCAGAGCAGATTTTCAGAAATTCTCTTTTGTATTCCACGGAAAAGATTAAATCATACAGGTTTAGAACCACGTTTTTTTTTTTTTTTTAGCTATTTCTTTGAGCTGGATTTGACCATTAATTTAAAGCATTTTAGCTTGACGTTTCACTGAAAATGCATGAAAAAATAACAGGCTATGAAGAGGAAATAAGAAAAAGAGTGGCGACTTTAAAGCTTTTACTCAGAAAAGGATGGAATTGCTCACTTAAGACTTTCCGTTGACCATCACTCAGTCTGAGATTCATCCCTCTGGCCATTTTTTCATGAAAACACATGTACAAAGGAACATTGTGTCACGGGGTGATTGCATGTGTGTGCGTCTCTTGCACACTCTGTGACCAGGGGATTGAATGGAAGAATAAAAAGGTCCAAAGTAAAGGTGCATCTTGGGTCTTTCACTCAAGATGCATTGCGTGTGTTTTTGTTGTATGCCTGAGGGTTTGTTGTAGTGAGTGAAGTTTTTTTTTTCAAATGTTGGATGAAATGAATTAATCATGTGAATTTAAATGTCACACTCAGTGTCTACATATAGTCGAAGTGAATAATGACCATTGCATCCGTGAATCCACCTCAGCCATGAACACATTTAAGTGTTCAAGCACATTGCTGTAGCAAATTATGTAGATAATGCTGCAGGGAAAGGTAAATAATTAATTATATTGAGTTATAATTAATTATAAATATATAGGTCAGTTAAAAAACTAAATTGATTCAGCAGAATTAATATTACAATCAATTAACCTGTTTGTCCAGTGAACACTCAATATTAATCATCTACCAACTCTCAGAAAGAGATATTTTTCAGTGCTACAACTCAGGGCTGATTGAATTGTTAAAGGGACTGTTTTGCAAGCAGTGACCACGGAGTCAACACTAATGTGAATGTGCGCAAAAGTTTTACTCAACTAAATCACAAACACATAACTAGTCTCGACAAACACATACAGACACTCACGCGTACATGGGTGAAAGTATAAGTGAATGAATAAAAATTAAACAGAAGCTATGGAAATATAAGAGTCAGTTAACCACCTGAAGAGAACCATCAGTTTCTAAATTTAAAGCACCTTGCTAGCAAGGCGTCTACAGATTATACTAAACCTCTGTTTAGCTAGTTAAGGCTACATCTACGGCGTTTTCGTTTTAAAATGCTCTCCGTCCACACTAGCGTTTTCAGGCGTTTTCCGACGTGTGGAAGAGAAACTTGAAACATTTCTCCTTTCTGTGTATGCGTAAAATTTCACAGAAGCTTACTGAGATGATACAGATATTAAAGTTATTGCGCAATTCTTTTCACAGGATACTTTTATTTAGCAAAATATCTCAGCATTCACTGATGCGTCCAGGTCGCACTCAGTTACCATATGTTTGGTCAAAAACGTATTTTAGCAAAAGTGTGAAAGTGAATAGCACATAACAGGCACATGAAAAAACATGAATATCTATTGGTACAATATGCGTCACATGACTAAACTTACGTCATCGTTTTTAAATACCTCAGTTTTGACGGTCCACACTACAACACGAAAATGCCGTTTTCAAATATATCCTCATTGGAGAGCGTTTTCAAAAAGCTTCGTTTTCATTAATAAAACCGCTGTCTCAGTGTGGACGGAAGGCCAAAAAGGCCAAAAAACATACATTTTCTAACTAAAACGTATTGGTGTGTACAAGGCCTTAATGTATAATAATTGCACAATGCCTTAGCCATTGAACGAGCGTCCAGATATGCAGTTTCAGAAGAAGGTCTTGATGGTTCAGTAGTTGCAACAGGTTCTTCCGGGTTGAGGGATGAAATACTTCAGCGATGTTTCCTCTCAAAGTCGGACTTGGTTATGGCCAGGAAAGTTACATCAGACCGGATGTCTCCATGTCTTTTCCACACAAACAGCATCCAGTAGAAGAAAAGGGAGGGACAATGACATAGTGCCTCTTTTAACTTCTGCAGAGGTCACACCTCATGAATTTGGCTTGACCAATGAGAAAGCTGTAATTTTCAAGCGAAAAGTTTCTGAATTTGGAAGATGACTCAATTGTATGATCAGACTGAGATGGCAGTTTGTGTCCCTTTATACTCTGATTAATATAACAAGCATACAATGCATGTTATAAGGAGGTGATGTACACCAATGTAGCAGGTGTTCAACGAGGATTATTTTTGGTAGGAAGCATTAAACATTTCAAGTGGTTACATTTCAAGGATGAAAATCAGCAAACTTGTCATTGGAGCTGAACCAGTATGTGAATCAGAGACGCACTGAAAAAAAACCAACCTTGGATATATTAATATTTTATAAACCAGCTGTTAACAGCCATGCACACCATGAGTCCATAAATATTTCAAACAAAAATCAATGTTTTGGGTGTCATATGTTCATTTCTTAAATTCCCTCATGTAGGATGAAGGATCATGAAGACATGTTACAGTTGCTGTTTTATCAGCGACAAGCCATTATACATTGCTTTATTTAAATTAATTGAGATTTGACAAGAGTCCACTCCCAAGTCCCCATTATATTCTGCTGGCTCTGGTCCCCGTCAGCCTTTAATTGGGCTTTTTTTTCCCACCGATTTATCACCCTTCAAGTACAACAGCACACTTCTGGGTGATACGTGGAGTCAGAGATTTGAACAAACCCTTAACCCCAAGTGTCAGTCTTGAGACCTATCATCTTGAGGCCTGATTTTGTTATTTCTGTCATTTTCTGAAGACTGCAGTCAAGATTATCAGGTTAAGACTTCAGAGGTCTGTGGATGCAGGTCCAGTGCCCAGCTGTCCTTACTACAATATTACTTTTGAAGAGCACTTCAACCCCAAATATTAAAGGTTTAAATGAAAAGATCAATTAGATTGTCAATAGTTCCAGTGGACTGATAGCTCTTAATGTACATGAATGAGTGAGAGCATTTAGAGTGCATGGAGAGCCTTTAGCGCACAGTGAGAGTAAATTGAATTTGATGAGTTGTGAGCCTGAAGTGGTTTATTGGCATCTAAACACACAAGTGACTGGCTGGCTTATGATGAATAGACTGAAATAAATTTGATTTCTGGAAGGCAGGAGTAGCCCAAGAATGTAAAATGTGCACTGTTTATCTCTGTGCTGCTTTAGTATTGTGTGTGAAACACAAATTATAGGATATGCAATTCAGTGATTTTGTTTGTTTTTTGTTTTTACCAATGCTGGCTTTTCACTTTTTAAATAAACCAATTGGATGTTACAATCTGTTTTCATTGGGTTCAAAGCGAGAGATTCAGATCATTGGGAGTGTAAGCCAGAATCCTATTACAGCGCTGTAATAACTGGACTCTAGCTATCATAATAAACATACACTTTCACATCAGTGTCGCTTGGATCAGAGTCATATTCTATTACTAATTTGGTAACACTTGACAACAAGGTCCCGAAAATTAGGCGATGCATTAACAATGACCAATACATGTATTACAGTATTTATTAATCTTTGTTAATGTTAGTTAATAAAAATACAACTGTTCATTGTTAGTTCAGGTTAGCTCAGGTACGTTAAATAACATTAAGAGAGACAAATTTGGACTTTAATAACATTAATAAATGTTGTAATTAACTAAGATAATAATAAAAAAAATGCTTTACGAATATTTCATTGCTAATTAATCTTAAAGGCACATTATAAGTTTCGCCGCTGTTTTCTGACTTGTGTTGGAAAATGGAATGCAATTAATTTTAAAACATTTTATGGTGGAGAAAATGCTGTATTACTGTTGCTACAAATAAAGCTTTTTCTAATTATGTCGTGATAGTGTTGTTTGATTTTACTATTTGGGTACAAATATGTTTCTCGCGGTGAATAAAAAAAAACGAAAGATTCAAACAATAAAACTGTGAGCAGCTATACAATGATTAGTTTTCTGTCGATAAAAGTATGCAAACATTTGCTCATCTGTCTAATTAAACACATAATATATTAAAGCGTCTTTGGTGTTCCTATGTAAGTAAAGCTGGAAATCAAGAGTAACGCGGATATGACGCCATTGATAGGCGACACAATGACACGGGCCGTTACACAGGTTAAAATCACTGCATTCTGAATTTGGGATAATGTAAGTAAACAAGTCAAAGTATGTAACATTGTTCTAGTGGTTTTTGGATATTTTATTCCAAAAATCATACATATTGTGCATTTAACTGTTAACTAATGTTAGCAAATTAAACCTTATCATACCATTAATTATTTTATATCATGTAGATCGATAAAGAGCTCTACAAGAATAGGACATTGGCAGCTGTTATGTTTACATTTTTGGTTACACTTTATTTTAAGGTGACAGTTACATTGTACTTACTCAAAAACGTACTGAGTAAAGTTAATTAACTGCATGTACTTATATAGAGTTACAGTTAGGGTTAAGGGTTTGTTTTGATTTAGTTACTTGTAATTATGCATAATTTACTGTTATTACTATAGTAAGCACATGCAGTAACTTGTGACTATGTCACCTTAAAATAAAGTGTAACCAATTTCTGTTTAATAAAACGAATTCTGACTTTAAATTCCGATTAGATGAGCTTTGTTCTAAGCAAGTGCTTCCCAACCTGTGTCTTGGGCTGTGTACGAAATCAGTCTCTATACCCTCATTCGCCATTTGCTATTTCCTACATTACTCCACTAATATAGTCCACTTGAAGGAGTGAATGAAAACGAGTGAGTGAATTTGGACACTGAGTTCGCCGGAAGGGCTTCCGCTTTTGCATAGTTTGAGCTTGCTGCAAGAATTTTGAAACTTAGCAAACTGGCAGCTCCAGTAGTAATGGAAATATTTATCTTGAACTCTGTCATGGAAACTAGCATGTGTAAACCTTAATTAAACAATTTAACAATCAGTCAAAAAGGAATTTATACCTATATGATATTACACTGTAGCCACATTGGACCAGCGGTTTGGAAAATGTGCGGTATGGAGGTATGATTCAGCTGCGGGCGCCATCTTCTGGTCAGACGCGGCAATATATTCTGCACGACTCTCACAGTGCATTATGGGTATTTTATAGCTGTTGAGAATACATTGGTTGTACACTCGTGATTGCGGTGCATTGTGGGATTGAATGAGTGCATTTGATAACGTCCACTATGGTTTCGGGGCCCCACTACAAATGGTTGTACCTTCAAATAGTCCCCTATTTAAGGGTATATATGGCGATTTCGGAAACAACCCTAACTACCCCAACACTGCCCTTTTTGGATGTCTCTCTTATCTGACACACCCAATTCAGGTTTTGGAGTTTCTTCTAATGAGCACGTTTAGACACATCTAAAATGTGCAGTGCTGAGGGGCTTGAGGACCAGGGTTGGGAACCACTGCTCTACACCATTGTAAAATGCTGATTAACTCGAGGTTTAATAACTGGAGAAATTAGCATTCCCATTTATCTCAATAGCACGTTGCTCGGCTGACACAGGACTAGAAGTAAACGTGACTTACATGCAGCTATCTTTGCGCACAGGCACTCATTTTTGCCTGAACCGTAAATGTCATGTGACTAATCACTTTGTAGACACAGGAAAATGATAATGCTTATTGTTTGATGACACCACAGGGACTTCAGAGTCTCAAGCCCTTCACTAGTGACGTCAAACACAGCAGACCGAGAAAAACATGGCAGTTTCACACTTTGCCGTCCAAAATATAATGAACTATTTGTGATTTATGATGCACGCAATTGTCTCTAGTCCAAAAGCTTCATTAACTGCAACCATTTGGGTCTGTCATTTGTAGGGTTTGTGTTCCACAGGCAGGTTAACAAGTCTAGGCATTGTGTACCGTGCCGACTTCATGTTCTTTATTTTTCTCGCATCTGTGGTGTTGTTTCATTGAGAAAATTGTACAGAGAGACAAAGTGGGGAGCACTAAATAGCATCAATCAGTGCATGCCGTATATCTGTTTTGTTAGACAAGACAGTCATCTTGTTGTTGTTGTTCACTTTTTTCCTCAGCTATAGTCAGAAATCTCTCCATTTTTAAAGTAGCCCTGCAACAATATGGATTCCACTCAGCCTAAAAGTTTTGTACACCGCTTTCCTTTTTTTGTAGTTGTACTGCTGTACTCTGAGACTCTAGAAAATAGAGAACTATTGATTTTCTTTTTTTGAAAGCAGATCCTCAGCATCTTAAACTGTACAGAGTGAGGCTTTCATTAATGGCCGATCTGTCAGACTCATTGCTGGATATGAAGTGTGTCACCCGGAGGTGTGGGCTGCACTGCTAATAGTCCTTTGGGTTCTCAGGGCTCAAAAATGATGGGAATGAAACCATGAGCTAGACAGGAGACCGTGTGTTTGAGAATGATTGACTTCCTTTGAGTTAGTTCATAATCCTCATTATTCTGAATGATGACTCTCGTTAGATTCTCATTACTGTTAATACTGTAGTGAAACACATCCTGTCTAGACGCAATGATAGTGTAAGCATATAGCATAGATCAATGCTATCTCACAACCAATTCGTACAAATTCATAAAAGTGAGTACAAGGTGGCTAATTCGTACGAATACGTATGACTTCACTCGTATGAATTCGTATGATTTGTCTAAACCCCAGTGATGGGTAGGTTTATGGGCGGGGTCAGGGGTAGGTAATTCGTTTTAATTCATACGAATTAGGCAACTCGTAAAATATGTACGATTTAGCAAAAATCGTACAAGTGAGGTTGTATGAATTCGCACGAATTAGCCACCTCGTAAAATACGTACGACTTGCCGTGGGATCGGTTTGCATAGATTCGCATACATTAATGGGTCATGTAATGCTTTTTAATTTTTTCTTCTTCCTTTAGGGAGTAATCTTGTATCTGTTTATGCATGTATAAGATCTGCAAAGTTACAAAGCTCATTTATTCTACCTAACAGAGAACACTGATCCAGACCTGTCTAAAACACCTTGATCAAAGTCCAGGTAATACCTCCGCAAACATACATCACAATGTGAAATATTAGTATAATGCGCGCCCAAAGGTATATCCAAAGAAAGAAGGCAAGGCATTAGTGAATGTTGTATGGATCCGCTGTGTGTTTCGATCCGAAAGTAAAACCGCTTTGTTTGGCCTTCTGAAAACGGTACATATTTATATTCACTGTTCCTGAGCAGTACAACCCAAATGTTTGCTTGTGTACAGTGCATTTACAGAGGACAGCTTCCTGAATATGCAGAGTACAGCGCCGGCAATAAAAACAAACAAAAATAAACAAAAACTCACCTCTGTGAAACATTCTGCTCAAGTCGTGCTTGCAAAGCTGGTTCCGATCGATCTGCTTGGTCATCCGCATTTTCAGAACCTGACTCGGGATCGAAGTGATAAACCGATAAAACCAACAAGATTATTAACTGTGTGTTTACAACTGCTTTGGAAGCTGAAGCTCGCGATTATGGTAGGGGGCGTTACATTTCTGACACACGCTTGAGGTGCTTGACCAATCACAATACACCGTGTCAGCTGGCCAATCAGAGCACTCTGAGCTTATCGGAAGGAGGGACTCACGAGTTTACACGAGTAGTTTTTCCACGCACATTGTCAAAACGATCCCCATTCACACGGATCCGCGAAAACGACTAAAGACACTGTATTCTGCTGCCAGGCCATTAGATGGCGATGAAACACTATAGACTGAACACGTGATGCGCATGTGTATGACGTCATCGTCTTCAGAGATTCGCGTTTTTGTTGCGTTTTTAAAAACTTGCACTTTGAAACCCGTTTGCGTTTTCAGGCACCCAAAACGCGGTGGTCGTGTAAAAGAAACGCCAAAACACATAAAAAGTTTTACGTTTTTTGTTGAAAACAGTGTCGTGTAAACAGACCCTTAATCAGGGATGCGTTTCCAGTTAGCCAACTATGGTCACAAGTTCCGTCATTATCAGCATAGTTCAGCAGGTCTGTGTTTTCCATAAGCATATTTCCAACGAATATTTCGCAAACAGCATCGCAAAGTTGTGTGTATGGAAGTTGGAGCGACAGCTCTCGACCTGTGGTTAGAAGCAGTTTCTTGTTTGCATGACATGTGGACTTAATAAATACTTATCTTGATCAAAATAAGCAGGCTGAGATTCAGTACAATCTCTTTTATTTCAAATACATACAAATGTCATTTACTCCTTTTAGTTTGTCAAGAGATTTAAAGTGCCGTTTTTGAAGAGTGTGCATGTGCGAATCTGCTGTAAGAACAAGCTTATGATTGAATCTACAAATAAAGCTAAATTACTAAGAAAAATTTGAGTTCTCCTCAGATGCCATGTCCATAATTAGCAAAAAATCATGCACTAATTTGATCTCAAACGGATTCATTAAAAGAAGTTATTACTCCACCATCTGCGTAACATCATTAGCCAACATGGTTGAACGACAGGCAAAAGGAATTGCCAATGTATAAAAACATAAATTATTTGTCTGAACTTTAGCCATGAATTATAAAACGTGCAGTAAAGTGTTGCCGTAAGTTGTGTGAGTTGCTCAACTGATGGTGATATTAAGCTTTGTCTCCAAATGCAGGAAATACAACTATTATGAATTCTATTACAGAATGTTGAAAATGTTTCATTGTATTCAAATACTAAATATTATTTATTATAAAGAATATAAAAAAATGTTTTCCTTTAAATAGACTTGAAAATAATGAGCAAAAAGAAGACATGAGATTAGCGAATTGTTGTCACTGTTGTGTCACTGAACATCCTTTTTGTGATGTAATTTTGTGATATGTTATTGATGCTTCTAATTTCATTTGATAGCAGCATGAAATATAGAGTATTATGTCGGTGACTAACGTCTGTCTAACTCTGCAAACGTGCTGATGATGTGATGTCTGCGCAAACTAGGTGTGCTGATGTATGGAAATACATGTTAATAGGCAGGTAGGACATCGTACCGATTGCAATGATTGGACGAACATTCTATGGTCCTACACCTTCCACAGAAATATGTTCAGACCACTTAACTTGTGATTGTTATCAGGATGTGAAGAGACTTTAAACCAGCATTAAAAAATAAATAAATAAAAAAGGTTCCAGAAGGGAATTTTCGCAGCAATGCCATAGAAAAAAATGTATATTTTGGTTCCAGAAAGAACCTTTCAGTGAACTTTTCTTAAAAGGACCATTTTTCTTATAGTATGAAGAACATTTAAAAAATCTACAGAACCTCTTTCCACTATAAACAACCTTTTGTGGAACAGAAAGGTTCCATAAATGCTTCATGGAACCACAGACAGATGCCAATAAAACATTATTTTTAAGAGTGTAGCAAGCACAGTGACAGCACTGACATAAAACTCTTCATAACAGAAAGAAAGACCCAATTCGTCATATCTCAGATCGGATAATCCGAGTAAACTGGTGGAAATCCATCGGATGGCGCTCTTGATGCCTTTAGCGTGTGCACTGGGAGCTGTCCACGGCTCTGAAACTACAGCTGAGCGGTTTAAGCTCGCAGACGCTTCATCCGAAGCAGCTGAACTATATTCCTCTTTATATTGAGCCACAGAGACAACATTATTCCCAGAG
The DNA here is from genome assembly GCF_951802725.1 of Rutilus rutilus. Taxonomy (NCBI): domain Eukaryota; kingdom Metazoa; phylum Chordata; class Actinopteri; order Cypriniformes; family Leuciscidae; genus Rutilus; species Rutilus rutilus. The sequence continues at coordinate 60,367,824 of NC_140209.1, forward strand.
AAGGTGAAAGTGATGGCACACATCACAGAAAACGCCAGTCGTGCCGTTGAATTGATCCAGTGTCGTCGCGCGCTGCGCAGGGAGTTCTGACGCGGTCATTCCCCTCACGAGCTTCTACTCATTGATACTTCACTACAATCTACAGAGATGGACCTTTGTCTGCTGGATTACTTCTGACTCTTTTTGGAAACTATTATGAGTAGGAGTTCAACATCACCAAATGAATGACCTGCTGATTACTTTGCTCAGCAATCTTCGGATGTTTTTCTTCGAGCAACTTCATCAAAGAGCTTTCAGTTAAAGGAAGGCGTTTGCTTTGAGCTCGCATATTAAGAAACACAACCGGGGGGAAAACGATTAAAGTAAATTATGTATTTTTTAGTTCGTATGTTGTTGCACAGCCCGCGTGAAAAATGATTGCTGTAAATAGCGAGTGTATAACTATGATGAGAAGATGCCTGCTGACGTTCAAACCGTTCAGGTAAGACTTGACAATCTAGGACTCATTTTAAATGTTCAGATATTTGACACAATTAATGTGAGACCTTATTAATATTAGATCAAACAATCTAACAGCGTTAACGATATTAGGGCTACTGTCGTTTTGTTTAATTTATTTATGGTAGTGTAGGTACAAACCAGATCATAGATAGCTAGATAGATAGATAGATAGATGCTTACCATGGTCATTTTTGTGAGAAATATTTCGCGGCAAACTTATCGACCTTGTCAAGTTCGTATCCTCGAGCAAAGCTGAAATGTTGTCAAACTTCGTCTCTTCACTGTTACCACATGAAAGTATATCTACAAAGAAAGACAACTGCTTACTGCAAATAACATGGTGTGAATTTATGGGGGTGGTGGAACTATTTTAAGCTCTTGAGAGGATTTCATTGATGTTGTCAGAAGAGCTTCAGGAAAGGATGTGAGGAAGGTGTAAGAAGTGAGACTCTGATGAGCTTTCCCGCTGTTTTCACACAGTGGCGGGAATCCAGCAGCGCAATGATGTGGGTCATTCTGTTCTGCATGAGCTCTGCAACTTTTAAAATGAATATGATTATGCCCTCTGTAATATTACAGAGATATGCTTTGGTCAAACTCAGACAATTACATTTTTATTAATTAGCAGATTTAATTAGGCCTATATTGTGTAAATAAAATACAAAATAATGAACAGGAGATGATTACATATTCATCATCAATAAGTAGCCAACATTGTCATCACATTTTCTCTGGCTTTTCTTGCCATAACAAACACAGCTACAGCAGCCAGAGACAACAAACATAAAAAAAAAAAAAAAAAATCAAGATTCAACCTGCAAAACTAAAACACACTGATCACTATAATGGTGACTTTAAACCTATTATTCTTGTGTTTCTCTTCAGTGATTATGCTTGTTATCATCAGATGTCTTCAATAACGCTCAATCATCACTCAATTAAATGTAATAAACTCGAACAATGCTTCAGTGTTACTCTGCCAATGGTTCCCATATTAACACTGTGCAGTTATTTAATGAATGAATACATGATTTTCATTACTGTTTGAGCAACTTGATTTGGCCACATTAATAGTGTTTTGAATTCCACCTCCTTTTTTTCAAATATCTGTAATGCAAATGTTAATTTACCTTCACAGGATGAATAAGAATTATTATTATTGTTTTAAATAAGCACTGGTAGTGCTTGAACAGTTGGGTTGGTTGGGTTAATTTGAAAGATGTTTGCTCTACCATAAGCTGCAGCCTGGTCTCATTAGAAAAACGTACCTGTGGCGAAATTTTAGCAAAACGAAAAATACGTTGCTTCGTGCACGTTTCGCGACAGTTTAAAAGTGAAATGTCCAGTGAGTGGCGCTAAAAGCGTGTTTATTTTTTTCAGATGAACATGAATATGGCAACGTTTTATTACGTTGGAGTTTGTACGTATCACCACAGTTCTGAATTTACATGTCCGGTGAGTGGCGCTAAAAGCTTAATGCTCCATTTTACAATAATGTACACCATCACTAAACCCTAAACTTACCCGATAGTGTTAACAAAAACAAATGTGACATAAAAAGGCAATTGTAACCATGGCATTTTAGCTTGTTTTTGAACTCGTCTTTGAGCTCTTTTATCGTGACTCATTTTTCTCGGGAGTTGTACCCGAGCTCTCCGCATGTACAATTCTGTAGCAGCTGAGCTACCGAGCAAGCTTAGTACATCAGTACACCCGAACATATGGAGTAAATGATGCAAACTACAAAATATATTAATTTACAAATAATGCACTGTGGTAAAATGTGTTTTGAGGTCATAAGCCATATCGCCAGCAGCCATATCACCCTGTAGCCCAAGACTGGTTGCCCACTGAAGCTAAGCAGGGCTGAGCCTGGTCAGTACCTGGATGGGAGACCTCCTGGGAAAACTAGGTTGCTGCTGGAAGAGGTGTTAGTGAGGCCAGCAGGGGGTGCTCACCCTGTGGTCTGTGTGGGTCCTAATGCCCCAGTATAGTGACGGGGACACTATACTGCCAAAAGAGCACCGTCCTTCGGATGAGACGTTAAACCGAGGTCCTGACTCTCTGTGGTCATTAAAAATCCCAGGATGTCCTTCGAAAAAGAGTAGGGGTGTAACCCCGGCATCCTGGCCAAATTTGCCCCTTGGCCTCTGTCCATCATGGCCTCCTAATCATCCCCATATACTGATTGGCTTCATCACTGTCTCCTCTCCACCAGTAAGCTGGTGTGTGGTGGGCGTTCTGGCGCAATATGGCTGCCGTCGCATCATCCAAGTGGATGCTGCACATTGGTGGTGGTTGAGGAGATTCCCCCCTTCCATATGTAAAGCGTTTTGAGGTCTCAGAAAAAGCGCTATATAAATGTAACGAATTATTATTATTATTATAACATAATTGTGCAAATAGCTGCGTGAAAATATTTTTATTAATCTATAATCTGCCCCTGTAATCATAATTGTGTGTGAAAACGATTAAAAGTGCTTGCCGTTTTATTGCCTCTAGTGTTCATTTCTGTTAGAAACTGCAGTGATATGTACCTGATGGTACATATTATGTGGTGCTGCAAAAAGTGTACAGGGGTATGTATTTCCTATGAGACCAGGTTGATAAACTGCCATCCTACAAAACTGTTTCTGATATGACTTTGGTTTCCAAAAAAAAAAAATGTTTTCATTCAGTTTAATTTCAGGATTTTATGTAAACTGAGAAGTCAATGGAAATGCTTCAATGAAGTTTAAAGACACAGTTCACCCAAAAATGAAAATTATGTCATTATTATGACATTATACCATAGGGGCTTTCATACCGGAGGAACCTTTTCATAATTCCTAGAACTATTGGCAGAAGTACCCGGATTTTGGCGTATTCGCACCGTAGAATCTAGGAACAATTTTAGTTCTAGGAACCTCTTTTTGGAGGGACTAATTTAGTTCCAACTTCAGAGTAGGGTCTAAACACTATAGCTGATAATGCTGATTGGACAAATGCATGCAAAACATCAGCACCTGCCATTTAAAAAACAAAAAGAAAAGAAAAAAGCTGTGTAAACACACAGATTATAGCCTATATATTTACTCCACAAAATAACTCTATGAACATGGAAAACAGCGATTGATGGGCCCCCAAACAACACTGGACATCAACCATATGGCATACGCTAATACCTTTTCATATAATATCTACTATCTATGTATAACAGTTCTATCTAATAACATATTAGACAGGACTGTCAGACAGATCGTAAACTAATGAGCACGGAGAATGCGAGCACTGTGTGCTTAGGCTCTGGCTGACGTTCTCAGCACCATCAAAATAAAGGTCTGCCGCTCCGTCAAAATAAAAGTCACATCAACAAGAGCGGCTTACGTCACTTCAGAGTTCCTACTGGTTTTGCAAATGCAACCAGGAAAATGTTCCAAAGGGAACCATTAGTTCTCAGGGAACCACCCCTCCGCTCATGTCATTCCAAAAATATATATGCTGTTCTTTTCCATAAAATGACAGTGACCATGTCTGAGAGGCTCTAAAAACGACAAAATATCCCCACCATCACATACCATACAGAACACATAACTCTTGTTATATTCCAAGTTTTGTCATGACAACTCTCAGGAGATTGGTAATAGAGATTGGCATGGTAATGGATATGGCAGTGTTCATGTATTTGGTCTTGGCGGAATAGATCTGCTACGCTGCTGCTGCATATGTAACATACATGATTTAACCCCGTAGCAGATCTATACAGGTGGAGCTGGGGAAGGTGGAGGGTTTCTGAAAGCGCACTGCATACTGTGCCATGTAGATGATGTGATCGTTACCAAATGAGTCAAAGACTTATTAGCCTACGCCATCTAGAATTTCATGCCAGAACTAGGTAATAATCATACAATAGCATTGTACGGGGAACAGTCGCATTGACGTTCTATTCCAAATCTTCTGAAGTCATACGGTATGTCTGTGTGACAAACAGAGCATGAGCACCTTTAATTTATTGGGTGAACTATTCATTTAAAGGACAACATACGTCTTCTAACAATATACTTCTAGTTGATCCTCATCACTGTCTGGCTGGAAAGTCTTTTTCACATGGTTTTTCTTGTTCCACCGCAGCACATTTATATCTGTCTGTCTCGGTCTGTCTTTTTCAGGATATTTGTGGCGGGAATCGGTTTCTTCAGTCTGTGCTTCTTAATGACCTCTCTGGGGGGGCAGTTCTCGGCCAAGCGACTGGGCGATTCCCCATTCAGCATCCGAACCGAAGGTACATTAATAACTGGCAGCTCTGCACGTCCACCTGTGCTGACCATATGCATGTCTAATTCATCCTGTGGCATTTGGAAAGTGTCATTTTATGGGATCATTAATGAGGTCAATGGAGGGTTTCGTGTTGGCCTTTAACAGGCTTGATTATCCAGGGGTCGGTGTGCTGTGAATAGCATCTCTGGCTGTCGAAGACCCCATTTGTCTTCAGTCATAACTTTTTATGAAGATAGATCACACCAAAGGCTAGAGGTCTTGCTCACTGCAAATGCCAAAAAGAACCTGTCCATGAGAAAGAATCGGCCACAAATTAACATTCAGTCATCATTTACTCACTCATCAAGGGTATTTGTGGAAGTTGATGAATGAAGGGTGTTCCAAATATGATGCCGGCACAGATTCTTTGTGACCTGGTTGAGATCGTCTTCTCCGCAATAGATGTATGCGATGCTGACTTAAAATTTAGCGCGGCAGCGTAATTATGCCATCTACCTTTTGGGATCACACCTATACTGCTTTAAAATTCTGCCTTCATGGGCTCACTACAGAGGTTTTGGAAGAGAGCCAATATGTTTAATATTCAGTTCCTTTCTAGTTTCAACACCGCTGTGCCCAACAGGAAATGGCTTACCCAAATGCGGCAAATAGCCATCTTAAGAGCTCCACTCGGTAGCTGGAAAATTGGAAAACTGTTTCATGGTGTGCTCAGCAAAGCCCAGTATAAAGCTGAAGATGATGGATTAGTGTTCTGTGATGTTGTGGGAGAGGTCGCATGGAGAAAAGAGGGGGAGAGAAAGAGAAAGAGAGCACAATCTGATTAATTAACCACTCCCAGGCTGAGGTCTTGAGAAAGCATCTGGCTCTCGCTCATTAAACACTGCCTGCTGATCAGCCAGAGATGGACGTCACTGTGTTTTGGGAGCCCAGCGCTGACATGTGAGATGTGAGGGTTACTTTAATGTTAATTCCAGTTACAAATGACTAATTATTTCAAACTAATTGCATATGAATTACTTAAAATGTAGTCGGTATCCAAATATCACTACACATATTGCAATCTGGCTTTTAATTATTTTTTTTAAGAAATGAAAATAAAGACACAAGAATAGTCAATATCAGGTGTTTTCAAACTGGGGTCCGGGGATCGATAAATGTTTGGGGGGCTGTGGCATCTAAAAGATTGATTACCCCTGCACTAGATGAGTCAAGTCATCTTTATTTATATATTGTGCTTTTTACAATACAGATCGTTTCAAAGCAGCTTTACAGTGATAACAGGAAAATAATGCAACAAAGTTTATTTCTAGAAGAAAATAGCGTCATAGTCCAGCTTAAGTAAGTTCAGTGATGGTTCATTTTTGTTGTAAAAAAGTTATTAATTTAGTTAATATATATATATATATATATATATATATATATATAGCTGCTCTGGAAAAAAAAACATGATGTCATCATCCAGCTCAGTTTAGTTCTCATATAATGGTGTCAATGCATGACTTAGTTATATAGACTTTTACTTACAGTTATATATTACTTATAGTTCATCCAATAAAAATGTGTATGTTATTATAAATATGCTATTATTCGTGTTTGTTTTTTTCTGTGTAACTTAAAATGGTCTTTTGTTTGTTTGTTTTATAGAGTTACATTTTAAGAAAGTTGAACACTGAGTCGTTATTGTCACGTTTAGTTTCTATATTACATAATTTTGTGGCATTTTTTTATTGTATCACAGTATTAAAGTAAAACAATGCTGATATATACCAACTATGTATATAATCGCACCATTACGTATAAATACTTAACAATTTACATAATCTTTTTTATTTTTTATTAAAGAAAATATATATATATATATATATATGTAGCACTTTATTTTACAGCCCTGTCCATACCATGTCCTTATTATAGCAATTACAATAACTGGGTAATAACTAGGTACTATCCCTGAAAATACCTCTAAACTATGTAGTTACCTTATATTACACAGCACTTTCTTAGGTAAGTACACTGTAAGTGCACATACTGCAAAATAAAGTGTAGCCATTTTTTTTTTTTTTTTTTTTGGCATTACTGATTGCTGATCTAACAGTAATGTTCAGCTCTATTGGTATACATGTTATCTCAATGCTCTCTTTTGGCCCCTAAAAGAAAACCTGCTGATTCTCTAATCCTCTTCCACATAAGAGATCCACCAGCTTGTACAGCCTCACTCTGGCCATGTTCTATCTTGAATAATACCATCCAGCATATGTTCTGGGATTATGCCTCTAATGGATACTAATGGCTATTCTAAGAAAGGTTTGTTATTATACATTTTTAATGAAAGCTTGTGTGTGGGTTGATGTAAGGAGCACTTTGTCAATTTTAAATAGCAGGATTGTGGTAGTTAAGCAAGAAATACAGGATGCCTAGCATTAGCTCGATGGTGTTTTTAGCCCCCAGTGGCTCCTTCCAGGCAGCTAACCCTAACCTCAACCTTAAACCTACCCATCCCCTCGCTGCCTGGAAGGCACCGTTGGGGGCTAAAAACACCAAACACCCTAGCGCTACAGCCATACATACCTTCACTGGACAGGCTCTAACTTTTTACTATTCCAACTGGATATATAACCTATCTGATTTAATCTATAATCTAGTCAAAATATTGCTGAAATGTGTATTTTTAGATGCATCATTATTAGGGATGAAAATCTTCTATTTTTCATGCAATGGATGTTGATGGTGGTTCATACATCCAATATCAAACAGAACCAAAGTTCAGCTCATGACAGCACGGGCTGATCTTCGGTTGACCAATCAGCCGGAAGGTGTGTTAATGCCTTTTCACAGCTGTTTATATATTTTCTACTCATTAACCTAAAAATAATAATTCTTATTACAACTTATTTCTTATAAGTTGAAAAACATATTATCAGAAGGTACACGGACATTAGCAACACACTAATGTATTTTAAGTACTATTACAACAGTACTCTGTTCAAGGGGTCATAACATAGATTTTTTTTAATTTATTTTTTATATATATAATATATATGTTTCTTGAGGTTCACTTATAATATTAACAATGTGTTTTAAAAAAAATAAAAAAAAATAATCATATATGTAGAAAAACAATCACGTTCAACCCTTATTCTGACACTCTGTTTGAAATTATCTGTTTTGTAAGGGCCAGCTCCTTTGAAGTGCCAATTTTTGTATTTTTTTATTTCTCAGATATTGCCTTTCATGTCTAACATCCATTTATGGATGTTAAAAGTCTCAAAGATCAAAGTGCACGATAAATGGATTTATTGTATAGGAAAAGAATGAACAGATTCTGAACTGCCTGGAACTGTCTGTTATTCCAGTCTTACTTCCTACTCGAACCTAAAGTACAGTTTGTAACAAATTTGCATAATTCCAGTCTATGGTCTTCATTGGCTGCTCACAAACAATGTCTACTTTGACCTTTTTCTACTAATTTGTTCCCTTGTTTTTAGTAATGGAGTGTCTATTTACAATAAGCTCAAATAGCCCACCGTGTTGGCAGAGGCTATTTACACTAACTCAGATCAGAGTAGACCAATCACAACAGACTGGGTCACCTGACCAATCAGAGCAGAGTAGAGTAGACCAATCACAACAGACTGGGTCACCTGACCAATCAGAGCAGAGTAGACCAATCACAACAGACTGGGCCATCTGACCAATCAGAGCAGAGTAGACCAATCACAACAGACTGGGTCACCTGACCAATCAGAGCAAAGTAGGTCAATCACAACAGACTGGGCCATCTGACCAATCAGAGCAGAGTAGACCAATCACAAAAGACTGGACCATCTGACCAATCAGAGCAGAGTAGACCAATCACAACAGACTGGGCCATCTGACCAATCAGAGCAGAGTAGACAAATCACAACAGACTGGGTCACCTGACCAATCAGAGCAGAGTGTCCAGTTTTGTGCGAGAGTGAAGGAAATTTGAGCGCTCTCATGTTTAATGACATTTGTTGTTAAAAGAACGCCATAGAAACTGCTTATATCACCTATGCCAGGATCCAACACTGTTGATGATTATGAAGTAAATTACTTATAATTATGGCTGGCAATAGATAAAAAAATTTAATTACCTTACTTTAATTGATTAATTGCACACTTATCGTGAAATTAAGCATACACCATTTATCTTGTTTAACACATACATTTTGTCATCATTTTCTAAATACAGCAAATTAAACCAGATGATTTTCACAAAACTATATTTTCTGCAAGGTATCTTTCCAAAAAAGGAAACTTAACCAAATGACAAGGAGTCCATACAATTCATAAATGAATGCACACTAAAGCATGCATAAAAAAAAAAAAAAAAAATATACAAGTAGCGGTATACCTATCAGGACCACATGGAGATGCCCAAAAAATTAAATAAAAATCAAACCCTAAACCAACCACCTTGACCTGACTGCATTATATGCCTATTAGAGATGCGCGGATGGGCTATTATTTCATCCGCAACCGCATCACAAAACTCATCATCCGTCCGCCATCCATCCGCACCAACGTTTTTGACCAATTTTCAAAACCGCACCCGCCCGCCATCCGCTGATTGGTGTATATATTTTTCATTTGATTGGTTCAACCGCCTGCCACCCGCCCGAATTTAATGAAAATATTATTTTTTGTCACATCATCCGCCAACCGCGCATCTCTAATGCCTATTACAGTACACGGATCCATTCAGAATTATGGAATGTGGAAACAACGTGAATGTGTTTGTTTGCGAATCAATAAAACAATGTAAATTACGTTGACACAATTTCACATGCAGTAAACGGTCACTGTTATGATTGGCTAATTATATTGCATAGAAAAAAGTATCAATGCCACCTTGCTGTTGCACATGAGCAAGCGAATGCAAATGTCAACGATCAAGGAGAATTGAATTTATCATTGCATGCCTACTTCCTTACATTCATATTCAAATTGCAATTCTGCATCTTGTATTCTAGCTCAATTCTATTCTGAATGATGCACAACCCTGTTAGTCGAGTCTCCCGTGTGCTTTATATGGTGTTTGGTTGCTAGTGACACATAAATCTGTGGATTGCAGGGCTTTTGACACAATATCCTCTAGGAAGGTCTTTAGATTTCAGTTGGAGTCGTCCCCGTGCTTCATCACACTCCGGCAGATATCTGCACCGCTCCGAGATGAAAATCAGCGCTCTTTCCTTTAGACAGGGTTCAAAAACTGTGGCCTTCGACAGTTGTGGCACACAGGCACAGCAGGAGATGAAAACACTGATTCTATTATAAGCCTGTATCTTCTTGTATAGAGGTCTTTTCTCACTTGTATACACCGTGGGACACAAATGTCTGAGACCACACTGACAAGTCTGGCCTCAGATCTCAGATTTGTATTTAAAGTTTTGAAAAAGAATGTCAAATGAATTAAAAACAAATCTCTGCACTATTTCTAAGTCACAAATCAAATGTAATCAAATGACTGCTGCAAAACCTATTGCATATTATTATTACTAATATTTTTTTTAAGGAATTGAATGAATTGAAAGGATACAGCGGTGATATAATCATCCCCAGTCCCCTCGCCACGAGATGTGCCCTAGTTTCTCCAGCATCCATGTTTTCCTCCTTGCACTGTTGTGTATTTATAATGCTAAATGAGGGTCTAATGGGAACGGGAGCCGAGTTCTTTCACACACTCTGAAGGAGTCTGCTTTTGGATTATTGGGGTGAAATTAATGCTGTAAATATTTGCTTCAGCACATTTTCAAAGACTTCTCTATAATAATAATAATAATAATAATAATAAAAAAATAAATGAACAAATGTTTTTGCAGATTAGATCAAACATTTTAAAGTAGACCTTAAAGTCAACATGAAATGCAACTCATTTTTAAATCTGTGCTCTGTGATCTCTTTTCAGAGTAAAATAGGATATTCAATGAGGATGAAAAAAACAACAACTGATTTTCTCCTTTGGGAGTTGATTGGAGGAGAGGGGTAGAGAAAGTAAAACCGAGCTCAAGCTTACGGAGCCGGCATATGACATGTGGGCAGGGGATATATGTGTATTGTGGCCACGCATTAACAATTTGTTCCCATAACTTATTAATATGTCAGCATGTTTTACTAATTCGTTCCCTCGTTTTAAGTAACGGAGTGTCTATTTACCAATCACCTGTAAATAGCCTCTGCCTGTCACGTTAGATACAAACAAAACCGAGGACTCAATTGCAGCCAAAACAAGAAGAACTTTAATAAAAAACACAATAACAAAAATACCCACGAGGGGGAAAAATACAAGAAACTCTGAAACAGAACTGGGACTGGAAACAGAACACCAAACATAGACAACGTAACCACACAAGACTACAGAAACAAGGAGACTAAATAGGGGAGCAAACAAAGGAGGGTAACGAACACAACCGGTGGGGCAAATTAACCAATAACTAGCTAACAAGACGGGCGGGGCTAACAATGAACATGAGCACCTGACTTAACATAACCAACACCCAAGTGCAAAACAAGACAGGACAGACATGTGACATAACCCCCTCCTTAAGGAGTGGCTTCCAGACACTCCACTAGAACGGGGGGGACAGACCAGGGCGGGACGGGAGGGACAGACCAGGGCGGGACGGGAGGGACAGACCAGGGCGGGACAAACTGTCCATGCGGGCGGCCAGGGCGGCGAAGACCCCTCGGGCGGCCACGGCGGCGAAGACCCCTCGGGCGGCCACGGCTCAGGAACAGGAACTGGCACCACCAACTCAGGCACTAGATCTGGAACCAACGGTTCTGCAACAGACCCTGGCTCCGGCTCAGGAACAGACACCACCGGCTCAGGAACAGACACCACCGGCTCAGGAACAGACACCACCGGCTCAGGAACAGACACCACCGGCTCAGGAACAGACACCACCGGCTCAGGAACAGACATCACCGGCTCAGGAACAGACACCACCGGCTCAGGAACAGACATCACCGGCTCAGGAACAGACACCACCGGCTCAGGAACAGACACCACCGGCTCAGGAACAGACACCACCGGTCCAAGTGTGTGCGTAGCCCACACACACCACATGGCTGTGGCCATAATGGCCAGTGTCGTGGTCACTGAGGGCTCAGGAACAGACACAGGCTCCGGCTCAGGAACAGACACAGGCTCCGGCTCAGGAACAGACACTGGCTCCGGCTCAGGAACGGACACTGTGGGTCCAAAAGGTCTCTCCAGGATTCTGGCCAGACGCTCGAAGTAATCTGACAATGTCCCAGACGCCACCGGCTCGGGCACTGGAACTGGCCCCACCGGCTCGGGTCCTGGAACTGATACCACCGGCTCGGGCACTGGAACTGGCACCCCCAGCTCCGACTCAGGAACAGACACCACCGGTTCAAGTTCAGACACAAGCTCGACGGCGGCCATCTTATCCGAAGACACAGGCTCGGCGGCGGCCATCTTGTCCAGAAACATAGGCTCAGCAGATGTGACGTGAACATTCCTGGGTGTTTCTAGGATCTTCCGTAGCGTTGAAAAATAATCCAACAATGTTCCAGTGGCCATCTCCTCAGGGAACACCAGCTCCGCGTCGGCCATCTTGTTCGAAGACACAGGCCCGGCAGACGCGACGTGAACAGTCTCTGACTGGGCAGACGTGACGTGAAGCGTCTCTGGCTGGGCAGACGTGACTTGAACCGTCTCTGACTGAGCAGAACTGACCTGAACCGTCTCTGGCTGGGCAGACGTGGCATGAACCGTCTCTGGCTGGGTAGGTGTGACATGACCCGTCCTTCTTCTCCTCCTGCGTTTCGGAGTCCCTGGGATCATCGGCGTTGGAGTCACCGGCGTTGGAACCCTGGGAACCGGCGATGAAAAACACTCGGGGCTGAACCTCGTCGGTCCTTGGTCACGAAACGACCAAACTGGAGAGTACTGTTGGTGCTCCCTTCTAGCATCTCCTCCCCTGTGTCCTCCACGAATTCCCCTGAATTTAGCGAGACGGGTTCCTCTGAAAGACTCACTCTCCCACGAAACGAGCCCTTGAGTCTCCATGCTGCTGAGTCCTCAAGGTGGTGGTTACGTTCTGTCACGTTAGATACAAACAAAACCGAGGACTCAATTGCAGCCAAAACAAGAAGAACTTTAATAAAAAACACAATAACAAAAATACCCACGAGGGGGAAAAATACAAGAAACTCTGAAACAGAACTGGGACTGGAAACAGAACACCAAACATAGACAACGTAACCACACAAGACTACAGAAACAAGGAGACTAAATAGGGGAGCAAACAAAGGAGGGTAACGAACACAACCGGTGGGGCAAATTAACCAATAACTAGCTAACAAGACGGGCGGGGCTAACAATGAACATGAGCACCTGACTTAACATAACCAACACCCAAGTGCAAAACAAGACAGGACAGACATGTGACACTGCCTTGCACGTAGTGCAAAGAAAATATGCTATTTTCACTTAGTGTAAATATAATCTATTGCTAATTAAATTTAGTGTAAATAGCAGCTATCGCTAATTGTACTTACCGTAAACAGAATCTATCGCTAAGAAAATATGCTATTTTCACTTAGTGTAAATATAATCTATTGCTATTTAAACTTAGTGTAAATAGCAGCTATCGCTAATTGTACTTACCGTAAATAGCATATATTGTTAAGAAAATATGCTATTTTCACTTAGTGTAAATATAATCTATTGCTATTTAAATTTAGTGTAAATAGCTAATTGTACTTACCGTAAATAACATCTATCGCTAAGAAAATATGCTATTTTCACTTAGTGTAAATATAATCTATTGCTAATTAAATTTAGTGTAAATAGCAGCTATCGCTAATTGTACTTACCGTAAACAGAATCTATCGCTAAGAAAATATGCTATTTTCACTTAGTGTAAATATAATCTATTGCTATTTAAACTTAGTGTAAATAGCAGCTATCGCTAATTGTACTTACCGTAAATAGCATCTATCGCTAAGAAAATATGCTATTTTCACTTAGTGTAAATATAATCTATTGCTATTTAAACTTAGTGTAAATAGCAGCTATCGCTAATTGTACTTACCGTAAATAGCATATATTGTTAAGAAAATATGCTATTTTCACTTAGTGTAAATATAATCTATTGCTATTTAAATTTAGTGTAAATAGCAGCTATCGCTAATTGTACTTACCGTAAATAACATCTATCGCTAAGAAAATATGCTATTTTCACTTAGTGTAAATAGCCGCCCGCTGCTTTTAAGTAAATTGAAGCATGATAGAATAATTTGTTACCTCATTTTAGTAAATCGTGGCCACATTGTATAAAATTTGTGAACGCGGTTTTGCTCTTAAAAACATGAGATGCATAATAGTTATAGTACTGCAGTTACGCAATAACTGCAGAGCTGATGAATGGAAAAGAAGGCATAGGCGTGAGATGCGGCGTAATGGTCAGATGCTTGGCTAGCGCAATTTACATTGAAAAACAAAAGCTTCATGAGCTTTCTGATTGGCCCAAAGCAGACTTCTTACATCAGCGCGATTGGACCTCGTATGTGTTCATACCGGTAATCTTAATTTTTTGTTCACACACAGTATTATACCGGTAATTTATTGATAATGTTACAACCAGAATTGATTTTCCGGCATTTTTGAAAAGGTCTTGTTCACACATGATCTCTTAACGGTATTTTACCGGCAATTTACCAGTAAAGACTGTATGTTAAAGGGGCTATTGAAATGAATGCAAACAGGGGTAACACTTTATTTTGATGGTCCCTTTTGAACATGCTGTTGACTATAAGTAATGTTACACCTATGCGTCTCATTAAGAGTATTAGTAGACTGTCTGCTTAATATCTGCTAACTCTTTATAGTGATGCTCCTCCAACAGACAATCTGCTGACTATAATTACCTTTTCAGCTACATGTCAACTTATTATAACCCTTCCAGTCTACTAATACTCTACTAACACTCTAATGACAGTTAGTAGACATGTAGGTGCAACGTTACGTATAGTCAACAGAATGTGTAAAAGGGACCATCAAAATAAAGTGAAACCCAAACAGGTAGCTTACCAGGTATTGACTTTCTTGTTTGTTTAGTTTCTTCATAATAACATGAACAATATAATATAAATGGGATCAGTTTAGATTCCATGTTGATTTTAAAATGTGTGTGTGTGTGCTTGTGTGTTCATACTGCTTTTCATATGAATGCCATCAAACCCCCTCATGCTAAATATCTTGGGCCGATGTGGGCTCACATAGCATTTGTAGCTAGTGTTTTTAGTGACCTGCTGCTCTTCAGAAGCCCTCAGGTCATCTTACAGCGAGTGAGTCATGAGTAAACCGATGCAGTTTCACGGCAGCATCTCTCGTCTTCTATCACACACTCCCACGGTTGCTGTCAGACGGAGTCGAGCTAAAGAGCTCAAGAATTTCACACCGACTCACTAGACAGAATCCGGGTTTGTTTTCTTCACATTTTAACACCAACATACCTGGGGGAAAAATAGCTGGAATTATTAAGTGCAGTCAATACTTGAATTTTTAGAAGAAATGACAAATGTTACGCCTAGTTTGCATGCATATATATATATATATATATATATATAAATAATATTATAACATGGTATTATATAATTATACATATCATTTAGTATATTTATTATAATAATATATAGTCGAAAATGAATTTAAACACAAATAAAGAGCCGTTTACACGACACTGTTGGGAACTAAAAACTGAAATGTGTGCGTTTTGGCTGTTCATTTACACGACAATGCTGTTTTGGGGGCCTGAAAACGCAAACTTTTGCAAGCTTTTGAAATTGATACCATTATCATCTCTGTGTAAACCACAAAAATTGAATTTGTGAAAACAGTGATGGCATGCGCATGGGTATTATGTGATCAGTCTATAGGCGTATAGCGTTTCTTTAGAAAGTTACATCGCCACCTACTGGCCTGGCGTGAAAAATACAGCGAATTTAGTCGTTTTCGCAGATCAGTTTAAACGGGGATCGTTTCGACAACGTTGTCGTCAGTATGCGAAAGACACAGAGGGGAAAAAAATCAGTTCTTAGTACATAATTTTTTTGTAAATGTACCCTGAATTTAGCCTGGAAATCCAGACCTAAATCTGAAAGATGAATGATCTGGCGTCGACTAATGAAAATCGGCCAGCTCGAGGGGCGGCACCAAGCATGCATTTGAAAATCTCACTGCACGCAACTGGATAACACTACGACCAATCACAACAAGCCCCATACGCTTAGCTACCAGCGGAGCTAACTGGTAGATTAGACTCTTGCCGTATCCGGTCGGCAAAACAGCAAAAACGCCCTTCTTGCAATGGAACGATTCAAGCGCCGTCTTCTGTTCCTCTTTAAGATAAAAAGCCAAGTCTAACTCGTTCATTGTAGCGACCAAAGCCGTTTCAAACAACTGGTGTTCATCCATAGCCATCTTGCAATGTTTACTAATGACTTCGATGTCACAGCGCTGTCGTCATCTGTATAGCTCACCTCTGGCCCGCCTATATCAGATAACCCGATGTGATTGGTGCAGCTCAGATAGAGGGGCATATTTAATGAGCATCATTACTCGACACCAGAGTAACTCGCTGAGCGAGTTCATTTTATTTCATTTTATCTAATAAGAAAATACCTTCATATGGACAGTGTGACAAATATCTTTGTTCAATATTGATTTCACACAGTCATGTTTCCTGCTTGCCTCTCACGTGATTATAGGTGTGTTGGACTTGAAGCAGCGCTGCGCAGACCGATCTGTGTCTTTCGAATCGCTCCCACTGTACTTTCATGTCACACACTGATCGGTCTGCCGGTTCAAGTCGAACACACCTCTTGTCTTTTGGTCCCTTTAGTTCATGTGTCATGTCCTGATTAGTTCTTTGTCTCATGTGTCATGTTCTCATTGGTTTATTGTCTTATCTTGTACTCAGTTCTGTCTTTTCATTGGTTCTTGTTTGTTTAGTTCCACTTGTCATTGGTTGTTTTTGTCTCGTGTTTCCCAAGTCCATTGTGCCTTGTCTAGATTTGATCTAAATCTAAATCTAAATTGAATCTATCCTGTCGGATACTTGAAAATATAATCTCAGAGCTCTTTCTCCTATAGTAGGGTTACTGGTGGAGCATTGACCATCTCTGCGGTTCTTGCTGGAACTTATGGGATCCTTTTAGCACTTTGTATTCAGTTCAGAGGTTCTGGAGTCACCTTTTCATTATCACAAGACCTCGAAGTGCTTTGGGGGAAATTAGAGGAACCAGAATTCTATAAAAGGGTTATTGCAAGATCTTTTAACATTTAACGCTTCTGTGAGGCCACGATAAGATTTTTATTATCCTATTATTATTACATTTACATTTAATCATTTAGCAGACACTTTTATCCAAAGTGACTTACAAATGAGGAGAGCAATAGAAGCAGTTAAACTAACAATAGGACAACAATATGTAAGTGCCGTGACCCTTCCCAGTTTAGTCTGACGCAGTATAGGTTTATTCATTTTTATTATATAAAAAATATAAAAAAATAAACATATCAATTAGAAGAGAAGAGAAAAGAAAAGAAATCGTTAATATTATTGAATCCAGTGTTTATATTTAAGTTTGATTCAGTATACATATAGGCTTACATTTATTTAGTATATTATTTTGATTCATGTAAACCTTAAACGACGACAACAACAACAAATAATACTAAAAATAATATGAAAAGTTGTATTCTGTCACGAAACTGCTGCTATTCCTCTGCTGTCATCGCTTCAGAGCTCAGCTGATCATCATCATCATCGGGTTTGAAAGTAACGGCTCCCCTCATCAAAGCTTCCGCCGTTTGTTCGGCTCTCCGTTACAAGGTTTGTAAACTCGCCAAACAAATATATATAT
The DNA here is from genome assembly GCF_951802725.1 of Rutilus rutilus. NCBI lineage: Eukaryota > Metazoa > Chordata > Actinopteri > Cypriniformes > Leuciscidae > Rutilus > Rutilus rutilus. The sequence continues at coordinate 60,385,503 of NC_140209.1, forward strand.
ACAGTCTACTCACTATATATTCAAACACATACATATATAAACTAAATGTATTATACATGACTACGTCTTTACAGTGTTTACCACTCGTTTATTGCACAGTATGTGGTGTGAAGGTTTTAGCCTCGCGGCTAATTAATATAATATATAATATAATTGCTGACTAATATAATCAACTTTATGCCACAATTGGAAATCACTGACTTAGATAGTTTTAGTCATTCAAGTCAACGTATTGTGTACAACTGTGTCTTCAAATTGCTGATATAACTAATTTAGCTGATTCCTGCTGTTGTCATTGGCGTTTGTTATGAACAAGTGGTTAATATAGTTTGGTCTGTTTTTGTTTGCTTACTACAGGTGCCCTCATTCTCTCAAATACCATTTTAAAGCCATTAGTGGCCAAATAAATATTATGTTGTGAATGGATATAATCAGCTTTGTTCTTCTGTTTCCCCAGAACAACCAGTAGGCCTACATTTCTAAAATAATCTGAACATTTCAGAGGCAACATTGAATTACAGGTTGTACCACACGCAAGTACTTTATCACTATGAACTTGCTGTGTGAAATTGTATTGTTTTACTGTGTACTTGTGTTTTTTAATCAGTTATTCTCTGAAAATCTTCCCTCATGCTCTCAAATCTCATTCATGTTATTTTTACATATCATAGGTTTGGCGAATTGGCGGCAATAATGCTAAGCATTTTTTATTATACCTTAATCATTTGCATTTGAATATAAGCCATTTGAACTCTGAATTATAACTTCAAGTTTAGTCCTTTTAGATAAAAAAACAACAAAACTATTATATGGCTTCAGTAGACTCACAACCCATAACACATGAGTTATGGACTCATTTGATTATTTTTAGGATCTTTTCTGGGACATTTTTGGAGCTTAACAGAATATATATCCATTTTTACATAAATTGTTGCATTGAATTGAACTAGACAAGTGTACATAAGAATGGTTTCATGAATGATTTACACAATTTAGTTCTGCTTGTGTTTCATGCAGTGAAAGCGAATGGTGACTGGGGTTGCATTATGCCTGAGATCTGCTTTTGGGCTCCACAGACTGTCACATGTCACAAGGCTGAGGAAATTAATTTAAATTCACAACTATCACTTTAATAACAGTAAATGTTTACTGGTTTTTTAAATCTTTTCACTTTTCTAACTCGTTAAGTACCTCACATGTCCCTTGTGAAGATTTTATTATTGATTGCATGTTATGTTGCAGCGAGTAAAGGTGCGGTCACATTTGTGAATTTCGTGAAAATACACAGGCAAAAAGGTCCACTGACCATTGTCTACAGTGTAGCGACGTAATGTATGAAGCACAGCTCACACAGGAGTCACTTTCGCATAGCTTTCTGTTGGTCAAATCCAGCGAATTCCAGTGACCAACTTGGTCCCATAGTGAGATTTTTGACCACACACGAAATTGCAGATCGTGTGGATTCTTATGGAAATTACTGGAACAATTCACAGAACAACAGCTAATTTTACTGCATCTTAACTCTGCAACTCTGACATAAGGAATACTGTTTCCGGGTCGAAGCCTCTACTTCTGCTTCCTCTATCTAGTTTTAGTGAGAATACTCAACAACCATTTATGAGCACTGTTGATTCAAGTCACACATTTAAGCTTTTCAAAAGCCATAGTGAACATTACAGTCTCCAGTCTCACGGCATCCCAGACTTCAACACTTTATGATTCAAAATAGCTGAATAACTAACCATCTGAGATTTCGGTATAGAGATAAAAGTTAGGATCATCATTTTCAGGGATATTACAGCACAATGAGTGCATATTAGGACCGTTTTTTTTTTTTTTTTTGGCATTTGATAGAGCTTTTGGATTTGGAAATGGTGACGTCAGACTTAACAAGCTTAACAAAACTTAACAAGTTAAGTGAAGATGCACATTTTTAATTAGGTTAGTCAAAATATCAATGTCAAAAAAAAAATTACATTGATTTATTACATGGAACATATGTGTTTCCATGCATTTTGTTGAGATGTCTTTTCTTGTGTAGCCTATTGTATGTACATGGTTGATTATTCATGTTGAGTATGTATTATACTATTGTTTTTGTGTGTATACTATTCATTGATATTAATTTATTACTAGCTTTTTTTTCCCCAAGTGCATGGAAGTGTATACAAAATGGATCTAAAATATGTAATAAACTATTCTTATTTTGTATTTGGTTCAGTTTGTTTATTATAATAGAAGTTAACAGTTACCATAGTAACAACATGAAAGAAAAATTATAATAATAATAATTGGTTCCTGGAGGCACCCAAAGTGGTTCCACACAGTGTCTAATATAAGAGTTCCTCAGGAAACCTGTGTGGTTCCTCAGAGAACCTCCCCTTTTTAAAGGGTGCCTAGAGGATCTACAGACGGTTCCGCCGGTGTGGCAAAGTGAAGAACCCCAAAAGATTCCTCCAGACACCTTTTATTTTTTTACAGTGTGCTGTGGGTGAGTCTCTTGTTTCTCGGTCAAGTCAGGTTTTGTTTATCTTGTATTTTGGTTATGGATATAAATAAAGCTTCCCTTGGGTTCTTATTTCGGCTTGCCTTAGTGGACTTAATGTTGCAGCCTATAAATGAACTTTATGCATCTATTTAATTAGCTGTGATCATTAGTCTAATTTCCTTTGAATAGATCACAGCGTTTTTATACTTTTACTGTGTTGCCAAATGGTTTACCACTGAGAAAACAGTTAAAGGCTTAAAATAGGAAGTCAGCTAAATCCACTACACAAAATATTGACAGAGTTATGGGCTGTGTTTCCCAAAATCGTAGATCGTAAAGACCTTTGATGGCTTCTACAATCTACGTGATACTTTTGGGAAATGCAGCCAAGGTCAATTTGTCCAAGTTTACAAGTTACATGGCTTTGAATTTGTTAAAAGATGTTCAAGAATTTTGAATAAAATGTGAAAACAAGTGAGCAGATTCCTCCTGGGACCATTCATGACTAATAAATGGAAGTGTTTTATGATAATTTGATATTCTGCTGCATGAACTCAACTTTAGGTCAGACTGTGCTGGTAATTCTCAGTTATCTTGATGTATTTTTAGATGATTTCTTAGACAAGCTGATTTCTTAGGTCCAACTTCATTAAAATACGGAAAATCCATTAGGCCTCACAGGAGTGTGGTTTGACCAAGATAAGACATAAAATGACTCAGCTCTGACAGGAAGCAAACATATTAATGATGATTTGACAGGCTTTTGACAGGCAATTAATTTATACACCCTTACCCAGTGACTGCCAATGACATTCTGACTCAGTTCACAGTGGGTGTGATGACTTTGCTGAGTGTACTAAACTTTTTTACTTGTATGGTGGTCGTCTTAAAGGGATGGTTCGGAGTAATTTCAACCTAGGGTCCTTTGCACCACGACCTCGAGCCAAACACCCCCCCCCAGAAGCTTTTTTTCCCTTGGTCGATTTTGTTGGTAGTACCAACTAGTACTAGTTGGTAGTTTTTGCGAAGTGTTGACAACTTAGTGTTAACTAATAATTGTTGCAAACTGGTACTACCAACAAAATATTAGTGCATTCCTGGAACTGGGCGTCGTTACACTACATCCTTATGCATCGCTTTCTGCCAGGACTTTTACGTTTTTTTTCCCAAATCACGGAAGTGACCTCGACGTCCGGGTTAGCAGTAGCATAAGCCATCAGGCAAGTGTTATTTAAATAAACTCCTGATGTACTTACAAACTTTCCAATGCCTCGTTTTATGAGTACAGAACCTATTTGTACTACTGTAGAAGTTTGGTACCATTCTGGGCATTATTAGTGGGGTAATTTACGAGATACATCCTTGGATCCATTAGCGCCTGCACTAAGCCATTCGGCTGATATCTCTAAATAAGCTCTACCTTTAATAATGTTCGACCAAGGAAAAAAAAAAAACTTTTGGGGGGGTGTTTGGCTCGAGGTCTTGGTGCAAAGGACCCTAGGTTGAAATTACTCCGAACCATTCCTTTAATGGCAATAAAGCAATGTTATTGTGCTCATGCTTTGCAACACACATAAACACATGATGTAGTCCATTTGTTTTGGAATTACTGCAGTGTATATTTAAAAAATGTAATCCCTGCAGGACAATGACAGAACAAAGGGGGCAGAGAAAGAAAATGACTGATGACCATATTCAATTCGAATGGCATTAATTGCCAGGAGCCTAAAGGAATTTCCTACACTTTTCATGGAGATTAAAAACATTATTGAAGCTCAAAATTAATAGTAATAAAGGCTATTACTGATGTCTTGTCATTTACAGATTAAAATTATGGTACGTTCAGCTTGGGACAAGTTGCATAAGCACAGCCACTTTGTTGAAGGGATAGTTTACCCAAAAATGAAAATGTTTTCATCATTTACTCACCCTCAACTTGTTCCAAACCTGTATGAGTTTCTGTCTTCAACCAGAAAGTTGACGGTAGCCATTGAGTCATTTTTCTACTATGGAAGTCAACGGCTACCATCAACTTTCTTCTTACCAAAATTCTTTATAATATCTTCTTTTGTGTTCAAAAGAAACAGAAGAAAGAAACTCATACAGGTTTGGAACTACTTGAGGGTGAGTAAACGATGACAACATTTTCATTTTTGGGTGAAACTATCCCTATTAGACTGTGTTGTAAGAACTAGTCTGACCAACTAGCAGATAGCTAAGGTGTAATCAGTCATGCTTTTCAGGTTTAAATTAAAGACTAATCTGCATTTGATTTTCACTCGCCAACAGATTTTGCTAAATTGCAGACAAATGTCCGAAATCGGAGACAAATCGGTGCTCGATCATGAGAGTGACAATCACGTGAATGTGAATTATCAAAGACGCGATTTGAGAGGGAATCAACGATGTGTTGCTGACACCCATGAGATATTTGGCATGCTAAATATCTGGATTCAAAATCCTGCTGTGTGAATGTGAATAGTGCACAAGTCATATATATGGAACTTTATTTTTTTGTCAGCTTTTGCACCGCTTTTGAATCTTAAAAGCCTCTGTCTCCATTGATAATTCTTTTTCCAAAATCATGGGTTTGGAGTTTTCAACTAATCCTGTATAGCATTAGCAATAGCTACACTTGTGTTGTCAGGAGTGCATCTCTAAAAACTAAAAGGTTTCCTAGGTGTGCTACTGTAGGGCACTAGCTTTTGAAACAGAGCTTTTGTTTTCCTACGGCTGAACGCGATATTGAGTTGGTGGCACGTTGAGAGCCACTCACACTCTTCTGGATGGCAGTGGTCATTGTTTAAAGCGTAAGAGCAGTGGAGTGTGTGATGAAGAGCTGGTAGCTTGAGTCATTCCCTCTCTCTCCGTTTCAGTGGAAATATATTCCTGCACCCGGCTTTAATATTCCTAATCGTTCTACTGCTCTTTTTGCCTTTTCTGTCACATGCTTTTTAATCCCTCCCGCAAGACTATTTACTTCAGTTTCAAATCCCTGAGCGAACGTTTGCTAATTGAAGCAAACACACACACACTCTAACACACTTGCGTGGCATGAATTAAACACACTTTCATCCCTGAGACACAGATGAGCCACAGTAAGACAGGGCAGAGCGTGTCTTCTCTACGAGATTGTGAAGTGTGGAGCAGAGCATGTGTAAAAACAAACGAACAAAAAACAACAGGATGCGGTTATTTATATTTATTTATATAGTTCTCATTTCAGAACGCTGAAAGCAAGGGATTACATTTTAAAGATAACATTGAGAATTCATTACTTTTTTTATTCTGTCTTGAGTGTACCTCCTTATTTCATTGTTATCTCTCAAGTGGCTTCATCAAATGGTACTATGCAAGGCTAGTTTCAGTTTCATTGATATGGCAGTTCATTTGGTTGGAAAAGACTTAAGTAGTTTATTGTTTTGACGTGTGGAATATACCCACGCCTGCACTTATAAAGTGGGCATTCACTGCGACTAATCATCACTAATGATTTTGGAGAGGTATGGTGCAGCATTTAGATTATAGCTTGTGTATTTTTGGAGAAAAAAAAAAAACAAAAAAACTATGTGATCCAATTATGTCAAGCTACCTGTTTGCATTTACTAAATTAAAATGTTAGAATAAGCACATCAATAACACACACACACACACACACACACACACACACACACACACACACGCTTCAGTCTGCTCCATATCCTAGCATGTAATGGGTGTGCTATGAAATAACTAACAATGATATCTTCACCAAACAATGTCAGTTCACCAAAAAAAGAAAAAGAAAAGAAAATTCCATCATCATCTACTCACCCTAAAAAAATTGTTTCTTTATTTTTGAAATGCAAAAGAAGATATTTGAGAAATGTGTTTTTTTTTTTTTTTTATATATATATATACAATGGAAGTGAATGGCCACCAAAACTGGTTTGTTACCAACATTCTTCTAAATATCTTTATTTCGTTTTTTTTTTTTTTTTTTTTTTTAGTCATACAGTTTAGTAATGACATGAGGGTGAGTAAATAATGACAGAATTTAAATTCTTGGGTGAACTAACCCTTTAGAGGAGGATCAGTTTTGTGGTAATCCAAATAACAAATGCTGTTGATTGATCTTATGTTGTACTGAACAAGCTATTTAATAACCACAACACCCCCAAAGACACCTAGAGCAATCGAGCAACCACCCTGGAACATGCAAGCCCTAGCAACCACTCTGAACACCCTAGCAGCCTCTTTTCAACACATCATCAACCACGCAGAACACCTTAGCAACCACTCAGCAAACCCTGCCACCATTCTATCACCATCCAAATCTCGCCAAAAGTTTCATTGCTAGATCAGAGCTGCTACAGAACTCTAGATCCACATCACGGCATCACACTCAACTTAAATTAACTCAACTAATTATCTGCAGTTAAAGTCAACTTAAAATGAGTAACAGGTTGTGCTTTGAACATAAAAAAAATCTTGTCAAGGCAACCAAAAAATGTTTAGCAATTATCAATGCAAGCTTGATTTTCAAAGCTAACTACATGATATGAACATTATTTGCCTCTTAAATCTAGAGGCAAACATTTTACCCATCTTACCCCCATGTAGAGCATAACGTGACTTTATTCTTCTGCCAATTAGTGACAACACATGTGTATATTCTGCAGGAGGAAGCCCATCACACTGCACTCGCACTGCTGGGAACATTTCCTCCAGCTGTTCAGTACAGAAGACTCTCAGCTCTTAGAAGACAGATGCACTGTATTGATCCCTGAGGGGAAATCCAGGAGTAATGAGCAGTCTTAGCAGAGGATGGTTTCTATCCGTTGACCTTTAGGCATCTACTGCCTCACTCTGGCTAAACTCAGCCCAGATGGGACTGAAACCCACCATCCCTAGTTTTGAGGGCCTGTGTCTAATGCAGTAAGCCAACAGGGCTTACATCATGCTACAACACCAAGCTTCAGTCAATCGCAGCGGTACACTTCTCCATATTCAGGAGCTTCAGGAGCTCACAGCCAGCAGTGAATGTTTACCCACAGCCTGCGCTGACTCAGAGTGTTTACCTATCAGGCTGCTGCTTGACTCTTATCTTAGAGTCTCAAAAAAAGGCAATAGACTCTGACTTTGCTGAAGGTTAATTTAAGTGTTATATCACAACTGTGAAAGTTGTTTTAAGTGTTGCCAGTGGCTTGCCGTACGAAGTACTGCATGTCTAATTTATGGTACTTTATTGTTCATAAACAAAAGAATATCTGTAACTTGGCAAAAGTCAATGTATACACACATTGGGGCTTTTCACACTTGAGAGAGTTAACCCTGGATCATTTCGCACTTCTCATAACTTACCCGGGGTTATTATTTATTCTTGTACATTAATAAGCTGCTGTTTCACATTGTATATTCCTAAACCCTCTGTAAACATAATCTTATTAGCACATTTGCAGTTTCAGTTAAATTTTTTGTACGCACAGCGTAAGCAACCTTTTTACCTAAATGCTCTAGCATTGTGCGTCCTTGTATTATTTATGGTTAGGCATGGTAAGATATGGTTTTCCATCACCACTTGACCACCAACCCACAACTCCCAAAGCATGGTGTTTCTGTGACTGTCCAAAGAACAAGAATATGAGGCACGCGATTGGGTTCACTTATTGAATTTATGCTGTGAAAACCTCATATAGATTTACATATCATCACAGTATTATCATCACAACCATGAGCACATCTCATGGTCTAGGTGGACCTGCATTGTTACGTTGTTCACAACCAAAACAGAGCTGGCGAATGCTGGATTTGTCAGCAAGGACATGACTGCCAACTCTTGCAAATCAACCCCTATTCAGTATCCAATATCTTGGCCTGGTCTGATTTGAACTAAGGCCCCATTCCAAATGTCACCCTCAACCCCTGTGGTACTCCTTAGAGTCCACAATTTGGTGACAAACTGTTGGCATAGGCTGCTGGGTATCAGACATTGGCATCGCTAGACTCGTTTTACTGGGGCATGAACCCCAGTGAAATAACTCTGTGCCCCAGTAAATTATTACTGTTACATCTTTGTGTGATGGTGGAGATTACCATATAACGACCTGATATTAATTTCCTCTGATAGTATTTCAGCAATCATTACATGTGTGCATCAGACTTAGCAATGCCAGATTGCGAATGAGTCCCTCTTTTGATCTAATCAGTCAAACAAGGTAATCAGTTTGCAAAAAAAGATTTACATTTGGACAGTTCACTCATGCACCGGTTTCTCACAGCGTAACGGGATCATTTGTAAGTCAGAAAACAAAAAGGAGGTGCTGGAGAAAGTGGATATTTACTATTGTAGGAATCAGATTTTTTCAGTTTGTCGGCAATGAAGCTGTTTATTGCACATGTAGTTTGTGAACAACTCTGTTGCTACTTATTGTAAAGACAATGTATATCCATACTGTATATTTATAGCTGTTTCAACATATGAGGGCACTTTTTTGATCGGGGGCCTGAGCCCCAGTACTAAAGAAAGGTTAGAAATGCTTCTCATAGTCGACCCAACATAGCACAGTCCCATTAAAGGGTCTACAATACTGTACGTGAGATTGGTCAATCAGGTATTTAGATACAGGCACATGGATTTGTTCAGTACTAATGTTCATTCAGATAAAGACATGGTCATTCATAAAGCCATCCTCTAATGGACTGAAACTGACTCCCAAATCCCTAAGCAAGAATCTTGAGACTCTTTTCAGCTTTAATCTACAAAGCAAAAAGCAGTAAATAAATGTGTCATAGAGAATGCTAGATACAGTATTACTGTATCACCCGAACCCCTTCACCCACACATAACACACATACAGTATAATAGCCTTAAGGATCTCTAACACAGACACCTGCATGCATGCACACGCAAGCAGATCCGGCTCCAGTCAGCAGTATACAGCCGCATGTGGGAGTCGTGAATCACTTTATCAGCCCTCACTGCTTAACAAATGGTGGCTTTTCAGCAAGCTAATAAATACATCAGGAAGCTGAGGCAGCATACGCTAGTAGGATTAGCAGGCACACACTGCTCGCATCCCTCACTGATCCAGAGCTTTGAAAATGGTGTCCGCATTAAAGTCAAACTTAGAACAGCACAAAGATCAAATGTATCGCTTAAGGTTCAAGAGGGTTTTGGGAATCAGGGATAATGATTTTACGTCTCAGCTGGGATTTGACTGTGGTACCGTGAACATAGTTTTGAAACATGTACTAATTCCTATAGATGCCTTTTGCTAATCTGGAGACTCCAAGGTCTTGTCCAATAAAACTAGACCTGGAACAAGACCAGAAGGAATTTGCATGCTTGTCTAGGCTGGTTATAGTGCTGGGTTAATTCTGGCCTAGCTTGTGGACCAACATCGGCATGGTCCTCAAGTTGCCTTCGAGACAAGACCAAAACCATAGAGGGTCAAATCAAGTTCAAGTCAAGACACAGACCTCTGAGCAATTTAGGCTGTATGATTGTGCTTCCCTTTGGGATGAACACTCACATAAATCTCAACAGCACACCCACAGTGGTCCAGAGACACTGTAGCACAGAGTGGATCATATTTGTAAGCCTGCACAAACAACAAAACGTAGCCTTGGTGTCATAGTAATTGAGTCCAGTCTAGACTGAGTCCAAATGCTCCTGAGTCCATGACAAGACCAAGACTGTGAAAATATGGCCTTGGACTCAAGGCAGACGCAAGACCAAGTATGGTCTCAAGTATTACAACACTGGATGGTTGACCAAGTCAGTCTTGTTGGATAAGATAGTCAAGATGACTTGTTGAAAAACCAACATATCAACAACCAAACTTAGCATGCTTGCTTCTAGCTATGCTGTTATTTTCAGCAGGGATTCTCAAAGACATTAGTATTCCATACTTCATAGTTCATACACTATGGAGTCCACCTCCACTTTTCAAAAGCAGAACTTAATCTCACCAGATTAAAACCCCAATAAAACCACGTATTTTGTAATTAAGCAAATGTTGGTGTCTTTCTCATGGACAGTAATGACTGAACTGTGCTGCTGATTTTGCTATCTGCACTGTTCTGCCTACATAATAGGGTTGATTAAGGAGTTAGTAAAAACATTTTTGAGTCATAATGCCTTCTGATACCTTACTGCTAGGCTCCTTGTATTATGTCATTTGAATGAAATTAAGGACTTTCTTAAAGGAATATTCCAGGTTATGTTTCACTAAGAAGCTGTCAGTAACCTCAGAAATTTCAACTTACCCTTCAGTGAAAAAATGAATGGGAAATGTATGAACTATCACACTTTAAAAGTGTAAAATTGCATGCTAGCATATAAATCTGTGGTTGTTTACCAAGCTTTTTTTTTGTTTTGTTTTGCTTTTATCTAGTGCAAGGGAAATAAAAGCAACTATTCAACAATCACTCACTTCATCCTAATTTGCATACAATCTGTCTGCATGATTGTATGCATGATTCAAATTTGCATCCCAAATAACAGTAGACCTATGCTGAAAATAATATTTCAAAGATGCCCAGATGGTGCACTATTTCAATGGATTTTTGAAGTGTGCATCTGAGCAGGCTTTTTCGGTTAAGGCTGAATAATAAGCCTAATGTGGTTTTCTAGTGTTAACCTGCCTCAATGCTGGTTGATATCTACTGTTCAAGCTGGTCTGGTGATGGTTTTGGGCAAATGAACATGAGCTAAAACAGATTAAACCATACAGTAGGTAGTCTTTTTCCAGTTTTTTTTAGTTGGGATTGCCTACAACCTAGGGGTGGGCGAGAAATATATCGAGATATTTTTTAAACACGATATGGATTTTGACATATCGATATATTGTTTATATTTATAAAAATTGTGTTATTTCAAATGTAGGCGCGTTGCGCGTGGCAAGCGCGCTCATAATGTAAGAGACGCCGGCGCGACCACAACATTGCCCAACATCAAATGGCAAACGTAATGCAAGCGGAACGAAACTGCTCGTTATTGTGTGGTTGAAGGACCGTTTATCAGTTTGGACCAAAGCAGCGCGAGCCGATCGTGATCATGCGACACTGTTACTACACAGCGCTAATGATCCAGTAAAGAAAGCATTTGAATTCGCCACAGAAGTAATAACATCGCTGCGAGATCTAGTGAGAAACATTCACATTTCTCCGTTATTAACGGATCAAACAGCGCTGATGTGGAAACCAGGAAGAAACATTGTGCCATGAATGAACTACATGTATCCAGTGTCCACAGATCAGCAACATTCACCATGGATTTACTGTAGTAACACTAACTGCAACCATGGACGTTTGGCAGGAATAGTAGGCTATAATGCCTTCAAGTAACATTACGTTGGTTTAATTTTGACATTATGAATACAATTGCCTCAAATGTTAATCTGAACTAAAAATAAACCTTTGTTTATAACTACTACAATATTACATTTCATTTTTTCCAAGGAGCTGTTTTGTTTTATATGCTCCTAGAGTCAATTATAGCTCCAGAATTGCTCAAAGTAAAAACATATCATGATGTTTATGATGTTAGTTTTAATTATAAAAAAAGAATAAAAAAATATATTATTTAAAAATGTCGTAGAAGCACTTGTTCCTACATGAACTGCCTACCTCTTTGCACTTCAATAAAAAATACTTGGTGGTATTTGGCATATTTGTTTTTGCAGTAGTTTTTGGGGGGTTCTTTTTCCTGTAAAGATATCGAGATATATATATATCGTATATCGAGATATAGCAAAATATATCGAGATATATTTTTTGCTCCATATCGCCCAGCCCTACTACAACCTTATAAAGAGGAGTTTGTGAAGCTGTATGAGTAAGTGGAGTAATGTGAGATTGAAGTAACAATGAAATAATTACACTACTTATGCTTGCATTCAGATACAGACAGTAAGTGAAAATGGAGTCTGAGGAATCAAAACATAATTTTATAATGTCATAATACTCATTTCTTACTCAACATGTACTTTCTCAACCACCAATGTTGCTTAAGTAACAAACAAGATTCCAGTTCAGTGCTTTGAGAGAAAAAAAGAGCATCAAAATTGTGCTTTAAACCCTCGCAGAACATCAAACTGCTTGAATCCCCACTACTTAAAGTTTTTAGAATCTGAAGGATGCTGAACCAAAACCAGTATTTCTTTACTTTTTTTTTGTCAAGTTAAAATACAGAACAGTGTTTGAGATTGTCTATACTGTAGATCATTCTCAACATAATCATTTCTCATCTAGTTTTTACAGTCTTCCAATTGATTTGGCTGAATGAGAGCGCTCGCTGCACAAATCTCAGCGATCAAAAGCACTCAGTGATCATCCAGTTAGCGTACTGAAGTTAACATCTTGACCAGAATGTTTTTACACTATATAGTAGTTTCCCTAGAGATATTACTCTAGAAATCACTCATTTGACTCACATATTTGAAGTTTGATATAAAGTCATATTTGCTTTTGAGCCAGATCTTCTGAATAATATTTTTTTGCCATCAACTAAAGGTGGGTCACAATATTAAAGTCCTCCGAAGGTTTTTAAAGGAGAACTCCGGTCAATTTTAACATTGAGCAAATTTTTTTGTACATTTGGAGTGCTGTCAATACAGAGAACAACGACAAAAATCGGTGTTGCCTACACCGAGTTATTCTATTTTTTAAATTTGCAACTATACTACAAGTGAAGTCTTTGCCAGTCTTTGTCAAAGACTACGTCCAGATCAGATTAAGAACAATGATTAAAACATGGATGGAGTAAATCAAGTCCATCAACACCCCCAAAGTCATTTCCTCTTCATGGGTTCAACATTGAATTCGGTAATGTTAAGCAGTTTTGATTAATATGCTGTTTAATGTTTGATGATCGCGTTGTTATCAATCTTCACTTGTTTCTGCTTCTTTTTTAACTGTGTTTTCATCCGGAGTCCCCTACTGTATAACAGTGAACACATGCATAGCCGAAAAATGTCATCAATGGATGGGAAAAGAGTAAAGTAGATTTGAAGTAAATTGCTCTGTACACTACCAGTGAACTAGCCTACACACCAATTCAGATACTCAGAATTAGGAACATATCTGTTTTCTTTATAAATCCAAAATGTTCAAACAAAAGAATAAACACGACTACAAGCCAAGAATGCTTAGAATACTTAATAACACTTTTAAGGATATCTCGATAAAAATATTGTGTACAAGTATAGGTCAGGTACACTTAAGTGCAATTTTAAGTATCTTTCTGAGAAGTACATAAAAAGACGTTAAGACAAGTATATGTTCTTATTTTTAGGTTATAAGAAGTATACTAATAGCACACTCAAATAAACGTATTTTTTCGTAAGGGATGTCTTATGTACATGTCTTAACGCCCAATAAGAAACAAGTTGCAGTCAAGTGAAAATGAAACCTTCTGATGTAGTGTTTTTTGTTTAGTTTAGTTTTTTTTTGGTTGTTTTCCCATGGGGTCCAATGTTGTTTGGACTTTGGACTCCAACATTCTTCAAAATAGGTTCCGTTCCACACATGCGTGCAGGTTTAAAATGTCATTAGGGTGAGTAAACCATCACAGAATTTCATTACAACAAATGCATCCTGCATGTTTACCATCATTATAAAAGTGTGAGCATGCTACTTGCAATGAAAGTTCAAATATCCAGCTGTGAGAATTGTTCGACCCCAAAAGAACGTAGTCTAGCTCTGAGGAAGATCAGCCGCAGAGGCCTTAATCAGGGGCACTTTAGAAGAAACTCGGCTGTAATGTTCCTGTAGCCTTCATCATTAGAAGGATGCGTTCAGTTCAGGATGATCTCTATAACAGAGAATGTCAGAGCGAAGTGTTCTGGAGGCCTACTGACCTCACAGCTGTAGATGTGTTCTGTTTAATTGGCCAGGTGAGAGGCATCCACTCACTCACACCAGCTTCCCGGGAAACAGACAGCAGGAGCTCTAAAAGCTCTGAAATTAAACTCGACTGTCAGCCTAATTGGTCCCCTTCCTGTATTGTGCTGTTTGTGTCCTTTCTTCAGTTATGAGAGTTGAAGTAGGTTGCCTCATCACTGATGCTCTGGAGAGAGAGAGAGAACGAGAGAGGCTGTGCTAATGAGAAGCTTTTGAAATGTTGTTGAATAAAACCCTCAGCCTGTTGTTGGTATTATGAGTAAATACAACTAATATGCCAGTGAATTTGAGTTCAGTCTCCATTCAGGCTCTTTGTTTTGCCATGACTTTGTTTTTGAGCCTTTCTCGGAAGAGAGTGCAGCCCTAGAGAATCTTTCTATCTGTATTGTGTTTCTCCAATGCTAAACAGACTGGCTTAGGCCAACATAAATTTCCATGTTGAATTAGTGCTTGGTCTTACAGAAAGAAAATATATTTACATATATTTATGATCAGTATATTAAATGGTTTAAATGTATTGATAAATGGGGGAAAAATAAAACCTTTACCAAAATGTATTTAAAATACAATTATTTCATCCTAACTACAAATCCATTAACATATTTACTGACATATTGCTTGAGAAGGACTTATATAAAGGTTATAATTAAACCTTATTTGGCCTAAAATGTGTTTTAATATCACTAGGGATGTCCCGATCCGATCCACGGCATCGGTATCGTGCCGATACTGGCCCAGAACGCTAGATCGGATATCGGAGGGGAGAAAAAAATATATCCGATATCTATGATCCGATACCTATTAGGGGTGGAACGGTACGTGTATTCGTATTGAACGTACGTTCGGTACGTGCGTCACGGTTCGGTGCATGGATTTACACGGAGAATACACTGTATAAAAATAAATAAAACTCGCGTGCACATTAATTAATGTAATGCGGAACGTCTCGGTTACGTATGTAACCCTCGTTCCCTGAGTAGGGAACGGAGACGTTACGTCGGATGACGACGAATGGGGTTTCGCTTAGAAATCCTATCATCTTCGAGTATTAAAACACGAGCCAATGGCAATGAAATGCCATGGGTCTGCGGAATTTGCATAGCGTAACTCCGCCCCACGCAGGGGGTATATAAGGAAGTGCGCGAGCAACATGCAGACTATGTCTTCGCTGAGGAGCCGAGACTGAACTCAGGCGTTCCAGCGGTACAGCGGAAGTGGCAGGGAGACGTAACGTCTCCGTTCCCTACTCAGGGAACGAGGGTTACATACGTAACCGAGACGTTCCCTTTCGTTGTCACTCCGAGTTACGTCGGATGACGACGAATGGGGTTCCCGTATAATCACGCCACCTCTCGACTGTCTTCCAGTGCCCTGCGTAAGTCTGAGCTCCCTGTCGTGAGACTGGCACGGACGAAGGACTCCTACTTAACACAGGAATACCAAGGTACACTGGGAAGCATATCTCAGTGGAAATATGCAATCATGCCCAACCCGAAGGGGGGGACTTGGAAAACACATATGACGCCGAAGGGCTGCATACGGAGTCACTGGGGTGTCCAGCCGCAGGTGGAATATTTAAACCCCAGGGGTGGCAAGGTGGCTTGCCAAGGGAAAGACACATGCTCAAAGAGGCTTACAGTGGAATACACATGTGGGGGTCGCCCGGAGGGGGAACCATGCACATGGAGGCACCTAGCCAAGCGCGAAGCTGCCGGTGGCATAACTCTGGCGTTGACGTCAACAGTGCTGGAGGAGACTCAGGGCTTATGAGGCTCACCTGAGGAAATATCGCACGTATCCCGTCCGTGGAGAGGAATGGCGAGCAAGCGAAGACACCTGAGCAGAATCTAGCACCGGCTAGTTGAAGCGAGTACATGAGAAGAAACTGGCTCAACTCGGAGATTGTAGAATCTCACGAAGTATTAGGTGTCGCCCAGCCTGCAGCTCTGCAGATGTCTGTTAGCGAGGCGCCATGCACTAGAACCCAAGAGGATGCCACACTCCGAGTGGAGTGGGCCGTCACACCAAGGGGGCACGGTCGACCTTGCTGCTGGTATGCCAAAGCAATGGCGTCCACTATCCAGTGAGACAACCTTTGCTTCGAGAGAGCCTTTCCCTTCAGCTTCCCACCATGACAGACAAGAGCTGGTCTGAGGTCCTGAAACACTGCGTTCTGTCTACGTAAGCACGGAGGGCGCGTACTGGACAGAGCAGTGCCAAGGCTGGGTCTGCCTCCTCCAAGGGCAGCGCTTGCAGGTTCACCACCTGGCGAAAGGGTGTGGTGGGAACCTTGGGCACATATCCAGGCTGGGGTCTCAGGATCACGTGAGAGATAGCCGGCCCGAATTCCAGGCACGCTTCGTCAACCGAGAATGCCTGCAGGTCCCCTACCCTCTTGATGGAGGCCAATGCAACCAGGAGCGCTGTCTTCATAGACAGGAACTTAAGCTCCACTGATTGCAGAGGCTCAAAGGGAGCACTCTGCAGGGCAGTTAGAACCACTGAGAGGTCCCAAGAGGGAACGAGAGGAGAGCGAGGAGGATTTAGTCACCTCGCTCCTCTCAGGAACCTGATGATCAGGTCGTGCTTCCCCAGAGACTTACCTTCAACTGCATCGTGATGTGTGGCAATAGCGGCAACATACACTTTCAGGGTGGAGGGAGACAGCCTTCGCTCCAACCCTTCTTGCAGGAAGGAAAGCACGACACTGACCGGGCATTTCGTGGGTTCTTGCTGTTTAGAAGAACACCAGTTGACGAAGAGGTTCCACTTCAACGCATAGGCATGTCTCGTGGACGATGCTCTAGCGGAAGTGATGGTAGCCACCACCGCTGGTGGTAGGGTACTCAAACCTACCTCCTCCCATCCAGGAGCCACACGTGGAGGTTCCAAAGATCGGGACGAGCGTGCCAAAGGGTGCCCCGTCCCTGAGAAAGCAGGTCCTTCCTCAGAGGAATTGGCCAGGGAGGAGCTGTCGCGAGGAGAACTAGTTCTGGGAACCAGGTGCGGTTGTGCCAATACGGGGCAACCAATATTACCTGCTCCTCGTCCTCCCTGATCTTGCGCAAAGTCTGCGCAAGGAGGCTCACTGGGGGAAACGCATACTTGCGTAGGCCCCGCGGCCAGCTGTGCGCCAGTGCATCCGTGCCGAGCGCCCTCGGACAGGGAATAAAACAGGTCGCAGTGGGACGAGTCGTGGGAGGCAAACAGATCTACCTGTGCGTCTCCGAACTGATCCCAAATCAGCTGGACCGACTGGGGATGGAGTCGCCATTCTCCAGCGAGAGGCCGAACTCGAGACAGCTCGTCGGCCGCCTGGTTCAGGTGTCCCGGGATATAAATGGCTCGAAGCGACCTCAAATGCTTCTGACTCCATATGAGGAGGTGGCGGGCGAGTTGCGACATACGGCGGGAGCGTAGACCACCTTGATGGTTGATGTACGCTACTGTGGCGGTATTGTCTGATCGGACTAGTACGTGTTGACCCTTGAGCAACGCTCGGAAGCGGTGCAGGGCAAGGCGTACGGCCAGCAACTCGAGGCAATTGACATGCAAAAGGCGCTGAGGACCTGTCCAGGAACCTGCAGCAGCATGTCCATTGCACATGGCACCCCAGCCCGTGGTGGAGGCATCTGTGGAGACAACAACATGCCTGGAAGCTCGTTCTAAGGGCACTCTAGCCCGTAGAAAATTGAGGTTCGACCACGGGGTGAAGGTCTGACGGCAGGTCGGAGTCACTGGGACTCGGAGCGTGCCGTGTTGCCATGCCCACCTCGGGACTCGATCGTGAAGCCAAAGCTGAAGCGGTCTCATATGAAGCAATCCGAGCGGCGTTACTGCGGCTGCGGATGCCATATGCCCCAGGAGCCTCTGAAATATTTTCAGTGGAACCGCATTCTTGCCCTTGAATTGGCGAAGACAAGTCAGCAGTGACTACGCGCGCTCGCAAGCTGCGCGCACATGGCGACCGAGTCGATCTCCATACCGAGAAAAGAGATCCTCTGCACGGGGCAGAGTTTGCTCTTCTCCCAGTTGACCCGAAGGCCCAGACGAGCTAGGTGCCGGAGCACAAGGTCCCTGTGTTCGCAAACCTGGTCTCGAGAGTGAGCTAGGATCAGCCAGTCGTCGATATAAATCAGGATGCGAACCCCGTGTTCACGTAGGGGAACAAGGGCTGCCTCGACGACCTTCGTGAAGACGTGAGGAGACAGGGCTAGCCCGAAAGGGAAAACCGCATACTGTATGCCTGTCCCTCGAAAGCAAACCGTAGAAACGGTCTGTGTCGAGGAAAAATGGAGACATGGGAGTAGGCGTCCTTCAGGTCGATCGCTGCAAACCAATCCTGCGGCCGCACGCATTCGAAAATGCGTTTGGCTGTGAGCATCTTGAACGGCATCCTCTTTTTTGAAGGGAGCGGTTCAGGACGCGCAGGTCCAGGATTGGTCGAAACCCACCGGATTTCTTTGGTACAATAAAGTAGAGGCTGTAAAACCCAGACTTCATTTCGGCTGGAGGGACAGTCTCGATCGCACCCTTCGCCAGTAGGGTAGCGACCTCCGCTCTCATGACAGGGGCATTGCCACTGGCCATAGTGAGCGGATTCCCCTGAGGCGGGGAGGAGACCGCGCGAACTGAATCACGGAGCCGAGCCTGATGGTTCTCGCGACCCGGCGGGACAGTCCGGAAAGCTCTAGCCAGGCCTCCAGAAACTGCGCCAGCGGGGTTATTCGAACCACAGACGTACCGTCGGGGGTGCAGCGAGGCGGAATGACCAGCCCAGGCGAGGGTGGCATAGCGGCCCTGTGCGGGGGCACGGTCATAACCGCGTCCTGCCAGAGGAGGCCGGGGGAGGACCAGCGTCCCACGGGGGCGTGCTCTGGCAGGGGTCTGGCGACAGAGGGGGATGAGAGGAGCGTGGCCCGTGGGCGGCGCGTGCTGTCATCCATAGCCTCTTGGGGCTCAGAGAAAGAGCATCAGTTCTTTTGTAGAGATTCTGCCCCGACCCTCCAGCGGGGGAAGGAGTGGTCCTGCTACCAGCTCCTGAAGAACTGAGCCCTAACTCCAAGCTGCCTGTCTCAGGTTTGTGCTGCTCAGCCAGGTGTTAGCCGGCTAAGGGGCAGAGACAGGCGGTGCCAGCCTCCAGCGACCTCCTTGTGCTCAGGCCAGTGAAGGCTCGAGGGGAGGAGTCGCAAGGAGGCGGCGTCGGCGGAAAGCAGACTAAGCAGACCACACCGACGGATGACCGTCAGTGCAGAAGCCTCAGTCCGCTTCTGGATTGATCGAAGACTGTTGGGCGCAGTCTTCAACCAGCCCACCGACCAGGCTGCCCGCCTCAAGGTGCTGCTTAGGCTGCCGTGGCAGTCTAA